>NC_133544.1:79415000-79718214 GCF_048773025.1 Camelus bactrianus
AGGTGAAAAGTAACTTGGAAGCACGTATTAGGGATGAGGAAAGGAAGAGCAAGAGGAAAGCAAAAAGAAGGGAAGCTGGAGGTAAAAGGGAGATGAAGATGAGGAGATGAGGGGAAGGAAGGAAGATAGGAACATGTCTTACCACCTGCTCCCCCTATACACCAGGCACCATGAATTATAAGACCTGACTATTTTTCCATGAAAGTCCAAGAGGTATCTAAATGTCTCTTTAGCACCTGTGGCTCAACTTCCATGTATGACGTTTGCCTCTGAGGACAGCTCCTGACCAATGACACCATGTCTCTGACTATGCCTGGTAGCCAAAAATCCTACCATTTACAGAGTGTTTATGTTTGATATCCCCCAATGGCTTCCTTCTTTACCATCTAATAAAGTCAGTTCCCCATGTAGAACTCTGAAATTGAGAACCCTCCAGGAAGCAGCCTCTCAACCAACCAACCCCTGAAAGAAAGATTTCAAACTCTGGCTATAAAAGCACCATCCTCTCTTTCTTGCTGATTCCCCAAAAAAGAGCAAAAATACCAAAGTCTAAAATGGAATTCTGGAGGGCAAAGAGATTTAAAAGCTTTAAAAAGCTAGATGATTTGTTTATTCATCCCTACCTTAACCCAGGCATAGTAAAACTGCTGACAGGAAAACAATGGATATTATTGGGAAGGTGGGGGTGGGGGGCTCTTTTCTGCATGGCAAAAGTTAACCCGGCCCACTGGCATCCTGCATGTAATTTACAGATCAACTTGAGATGTAAATCAAAAATCAGATATACTAATTTGTACATTAATTGGCTTTAGTTTAGATCATATACATTCAAATGATGATTAGTTTCAAATTTCACATTTATATGAAGCACATCCAACTATAGACTTCTATAGTTTTGTAATGGATTTTATTCACTCCAAACACCAGAGTCTTGAATTGTGTACAGTCAGTGTCTCCATGTAACCACCCTCATCAAGGACTGAGAATAGCCCTTTCCTTAAGAGGTCAAAGGAGTAATTAATCTCTGTGCTGGGAAAGTCTGGATCTTTTTCTGGGTGTCCACATTGCTCTTGTCCCATGAGACCTTGTTAGAGCCAGGAAGTCCTCCCCTCTTTTGGCTTCTAAATTCTTCTCATTAAGTCTTCTTCTCTGCTTCTGTACCTCTAGTAAGTAACGTCTTTCTGGACTGAGTCTTCATGGATAAATTCTGGCAGATTTCCAATCCTTTCACTAAGCTCTACAAAATTCTGGCTTGGTTCTAAGTCCCTACAGTTTTCTGCCTTTAACCTAACTATCTAGGCCTGAACTGTCTTTGCAAGAATTGACATTCTTCCATGTACTATAACAGTGTGTGAGGGGATATAAACTCCTCTTGGCAGTAAGTCACATCCTGCAAGTAGAGGAAACTGAAAACAAATCCCCCATAAACAACGCCCACTGAAAATTGCTCAGAGGTTCAAATGACTTAATGCCTGATATTTCATAGGCATCCCTCCAGATGTGGGAAGAAGGAAAGGAAAGTGCATGCCAAGGGATTTACGATTTACCAGGGTAAGCTCATTCCTGCACAACTGGTATCATTAAATGTGTCTGGTTCCCAAAAGAAGTAAAGTGACACACGAGGATATATAAAATATAGTAAGTCGGCGTATGGTCACAGTGGAATAAATGAGCTTCCAGTTCAAGACAGCATGTCCTTCTTCCTCTCTTCCCTCTCAGGTCCCACTGAAGTGACAGAAACTATTTTTTTTAATATAAACATAACTGTGTTGAAAAACAAGAATAGGGGCTAGCAGAGGCTCATAAATTTTAAAGAAAGTCTAGAAAATAAAACAGAAATCAGATGGGATCAAGTTGACAAAAAAAAAAAAAAAAAAAGACAAAATCTAGCCAAAAGATTAAGAAGAGTGGTTTTCCCAATGCAGCCCCAGAGAGGTTCCAAATTCAGTCAGTAGATAAAAAGATTGAGACTGCATTGTAGATAAGGTGACAGTTCCAGTTACAACTGCTGCCTTGGCAAAGTACGGTGGACTTTTACTTTCAAAAGTGTCCCAGTATGGAGTATAAATTACCTGATGACCTTAGTTTTGGAGCATTACCAAAATAATGAAGTGAAGAGAGTAGGCAGCATGCCTAGGGAAGAAACCAAGAGTGGGTGTTCCTGCCTAGGAGAGAAGCAGCTCTGAACCTCCACAGCAGACTCAGGCCCTGGTAAAGCCTGCCTTCCTGAGACAACTGTGGGGTTTGCCAGATGACCTGACTAACCCACAGTGCTTTGGACTGAATGTCTGTGCTCCTCCCAAATTCATATGTTGAGGATTAATCCCCAGTGTGATGATACTTGAAAGACTTTGGAAGGTAATTAGGTCATGAGGGTGGAGCCCCATTGAATGGGATTAATGCCCATACAAAAGAGGCCCCTCAGGTCTCCCCTGCCCCCTCCATCATGTGATGACACGGTAGAAAGCTCACTGTTTATGAACCAGGAAGCAGGCCCTCACCAGGCCCAAATCTGCTGATGCCTTGATCTTGGACTTCCCAGCCTCCAGAGCTGTGAGAAATAAATTTATGTTGTTTACAAGCCACCCAATCTTTGTACTCTGTTATAGCAACCAGGATGGACTAAGACACACAGAAAAACCTCTCTGTGAGCTGGCTACATCACTGGCCCTCCTATTTAAAGGAGAGGTCTTACAGTCTGCACTAATCCATCTAGTCCTTCATTTGTAAATATAAACCAGCCACCATAAGTCACCAGACATCTGAGGGAAAACTAGAGCGTGAAAGAGAAGGATCCAAAGAGAAGGCTGAAAACTGGTGGGGGAAAAAGGGTTGTTTTTCTTTTTTATTCAAATTAATACCTTGAAGATATTCAAGAAGACATGGCATCCATGAAATAAGAACAAGCTGATAGGAACAAGGAAAACAGAAAACAAGAAAAATCTCCTGGAAATTAAAAATATTTACTGGACACACTATGCAGTAGGATAGACAGAATGAAAAGTAAGGTTGAATACATTTCTTAAAATACATATGAAAATGACAAAAATGAGGAAATGTGAATGGAATGCTTAGGAGAAAGGAGCATAAGCAATGCATGGGAGGAAATAATCAAATGAACAGAAGAAAATCTTCCTGCACCAGAGAAAGCCATAACTCTTCAAAGTGAAAGGGCTGTGAAGTGCCAATCAGGATGAATGAAAACGGACCCACAGACCTTTATAAAACTTGGAGTTCTAAAAACAAAGAGAAAGTATTTTAAAACTTCCAGAGGGGGAAAAAATGTTTAGCCTCAGGGACACAAGAATTAGACCAACATGAAATATCTCATCAGCAACAAGTATGATAGAAAACACTGGAGTGATACGTTCCAATTTTAAGGAACAATGATTTTGAACCTAGAATTCTATACCCAGCCAAATAATCAGTCAAGCGCAAAGGGGCTATAAAAACATCATCAAACATGCCAGAGTATTTACACACAGAACAGTCTCCAAAATAACTACTCAAGAATGTACAACAGCAAAATGACTTAAATTTTAAAAGTGGAAGAAAATACAGAAGGATGGTGATCAACAAGAATCCACAATGAAAATTAAAATGCCTGACGTGACAACCCACACACCTGTTCCAGTGGACCATCAATTTTACAGAAAAACGGAAGGCCTGTCTAGTGCTATTTCATAGTTGTAAGGTAAAAATTAACAATTTTCTTAGGAAAAGCACAATTATGTATTCATTTGGACTCCAACGATAATTTCTCTAAGAAGTCTTCATCAAGTGGTCATTGTTTGCTATAAAGAACATGAGTTTTTTAGAGCTGTGTTTTTTAACAACCCTAGCACTGATCATCCCATTTCTGAGGGCCCAATGAGAGAGCCTCTGTACTCAGTCTTTGCTGAGCAGATTTAAGTTCACAAATACGTTTTAGGATATTTAAAAGAATAAATGAACTACATGTCTTTCGAGCAATCATCCTAATTATTGTTTCTCTCAGCTGCACTTGTGCTAAATGACTATAACCTTGAGACTGAACTTCCTAGAAAATGCATGGAGAGCTGCTGTGCTATGCTGCTGGCTGCGTACAGATCCATAAGACAGAAAAGCAGCCTTTCTTCTGTGCCAGTGGAGATGCTTAACGAACATGTGCTTGGATAGGAAGCCACCCTTCACCATTTCAGTGAGCCAAGAAAATAGCCATCAGCAGGGGCAGAATTATCATTGTTTTCAATCTGCTCCAGAATACAGAAAAATAGGTAATTAAGCTTTCAAAGCCCGACTCCACATAGGGTGATGGAAATAGCCTTCTCTCCCCAAAACTTCCCAAACATTCCTAAACCATTCCTCAAAAGGCCAAAATAATTTGATGTCTGCCTCAAACAAATAAAATATCAATGAATCATTTATGGAATGTTTATCTTTGAGCCATGTGCTTCCTGTTACATAATCCAAGATAACTAAATGAGGGCCTCATTTATTTTATGAAGTGTATATTTACAAATCAGTTAAATGTTAGGGAACATTTACCAAAAAGAATAAGCTGAGTTTCAGGGTATGACCTGGAGTGGAGCTGACCACCTCCCTCCCTGAAAGCATTATCTGATAGGGCTGACAGTTTGTTTGAGCCACTCTCGGTTTCAGACAATGAAACCATATCCACTTACATGTGCAGGTGCTTGTCTTTCCTTTTGAAAGGAGAAGATGCATTTTAAAATATCCAAAAGGGTTATCAGATCACTAAGACACAAGTTGAAAAGACGGAGGGACATAACACTACTCTGCTGGGAATTTTTAACTGCAACCAAGACTCACAGACATAGAACACAAACTTATGGTTACCAGGGGGGGAAATGGCAGGGGGGATAAGTTGGGGATCAAGGATTTGCAGGTTCCAACTGCTATATATAAAATAGATAAACAGCAAGGTTCTCCTGCATAGCACAGGGACCTATATTCAATACTTTGTAATAGCCTATAATGAAAAAAGAATATGAAAAGGAATATATAAGTACAACTGAATCACTATTTTGCACACCAGAAATTAACACATTATAAACTGACTATATTTCAATTAAAAAAAAAAAGTTGTTCCCATGTCAGCAAGACTTTTAGCCCCATAAAAATGAGTTTGATGAAGGAGCCCTCATACAAGAAAAGAGGCAGGATCATGAAGCAAGAGGCCAGAGATCTCCTTCCACTAAACCATCTGTGCAAGCACATTTTAACTCATGACCTCTCCTTACCTCTGCCTCCTCAGTAAAATAATGACACTTTGTGTTCCCATCATTAAGTGAGAAAATGTATGGAAAGCATTTTGTAAACAGAAAAATGCTTGAAAATACTTTAATGAAAAAAGTGGCAAATAAGAAGTGAAATAAGGAAATCATCTAAGCTTGCATAGTCAACCTTAAAGTCACTATTATTATTTCTGAAGAGGTCCTGAATAATTTTCTGAATATTTTCAGTAGAAATTGGCAAATGCCCATTGATTCTAGTCTAAAGTCCTTGAAAACAACACCCAGCTCCTAAATTGTGCTCTTCTCCCTCATAACATAATACATTATATTATCCAGCTTCCACTTCCAGAAGACAGAAGACAGGTCAGTTACATCTTTTTTGATTAGTTTGTCTCTAAACAATGCATAATATCTTAGTGTTTAAGACTAGTTAGTGAAAGCAGCAACTCTGTTAACAAGACCAAGAGTAAGGACAAGATTTAGGAGACTTCCATTGAGCCCGTGAGTGATCACAGCAACCGTGAGTCCACAATTAATTCTTCAGTTAACTCCAGAGAATTTCGTCCTTCACCAAATGTGGTTCAGGAGGCAGCCTTCAGGCAATTGGCTTTAGCTCCCCAAAATCGTGAGATGATGAAGCACCATGGAGAATTTAGGCATCTTTGTATAAAACTGTGATGGTATGGATTAATATTTCCTTAGTAAGCCTGGTCCCAATCCAGAAGCAGAAGAATGTCTCCAAACATGGAGCATCATTTGGGGTTTGGAGTTGTTGGTTTTTTGGGTTGAATCAGAAATCTCAGAAAAATTCCCTCAAGCCAAATAGTAATTTAAGCTTTTTCCTTTCTTAATTTTCTTTCATTTTTCACAATCCGGTCTGGGTGCTTGGGAGCCAAAGCAATTCATTAAAGACATGAGGAAAGAACAATGAGTAGGGAGAGCTTTAAAGAAAAGAGTCCACCAGCTTCCAAGATTTCCTGATTTGACTCCAAACGCACATTCTAATATAACTGAAAAATATGTGTCCCAAGTCGGAGTTTCCTACTGAAACCCAGGGGTGACCTGCAGCTGCTGGGATTTATTGACATTTAAGCAGCAAACTAAAGAGAATTGAGGGAAAAAAAAATCTTCCCACAATTTTTTAAAATTCTTCTCCTCAGAAAATAGCTTGGAAACAGAGTTAGGGGAGTCAAATAAATACTAAAGGGCCTTGGGTTTGTTTTCCTCTTAGCTGAGCCAATTTGTTCATCAGGTCCAGACATTTGGAAAATGTGATTTATTAGGAGCTTTGTTCCTCTTGTGGCTTACCATAGCTACACAAAGGAATATTAAAAAAATGTTACAGATTCATTCTTCTTCCAGCATATATGAATTATATACATAACAAGTGAAATCAATAAAATCATATGAACCATCACCATGTAGTTTTCTGTAAGTACAGATTCACAACTGGAGATTTAAGACTTACTGTAATATAATGAAAATAGTAACAGTTAACATTTATTGAAAACTTGTTAAAAGTTAGATACTATATGAACTGTTGCACATGTATTATTTCATTAACCCTCAAAGCAATCTTAGTAGGCACGCACTATTATTAGCTCCACTTTACAAATAAGAAAGATAAAATCCTAGCAAGACTATGCAGTAGACTCATATTTCAAACCAAAACTACCTCCCTTGTAAAAGGAGCTTGGAAGAGATTCGAGGTCTCAGAAGACGGTAGGTGGTACCATGCAGGGATGTCGGGAAACTGTGAATTACTACATGCCTGTGTCCAGAGGTCATAGAGAGGGAGACCTCTCACATTCAACTCCAGTCCCAGTGGCCTCTTTGTTGTTACTGGAACACACCAGGCACACTACTACCTCAAAGCCTTTGCACTTGCTATTCCCTCTGCCTAGAATGCTTGTCCTCCAGATAACTACATGGCTCCCCCCTCCCACTTCTTGTAAATCTTTGCTCAACTATGGCTTTCTCAATTCAGCCTTCTCTGATTACCCTTTATAAAACTGCAGCCCCTCCAATATACAAGATAATTTATTTATTTGACTATCTTTTTCCCCCCTCCACCCCAACAAAAAAAAACTTATATGAATCTTCCATTTTTTTTAAATATGTTCATCCACAGCTATTTTCTTCTGTTTGGAACAGTGTCTGGCACATAATAGGTCTGGGTGCTTGGTTCAGTAAATATTTGTGAAATGGCTGGCTGGCTGACTGGATGGATGGATAAATGAATAAGTGAAAGAATGAATTACCAGACAAAGTTTGAATGATTATAAGACACCAGCACTACCACAGTGAAACAAGATCATTCCAGCCAAAATCATTGAAATATGAAACTTTTAACTGGTTTATTTATTGTATGAAGGTAGACTTTGAATTTGAGTTATTAAAATATTTTTCTTTAATCATGGTTTCCAGGGGCTTGGGGAGATGGAGGAAGGGAGGAACGAATAGATGGAGCACAAGGGATTTTTAGGGCAATGAAATTATTCTACATGATACTATAGTGGTGGCTATATGTCATTACGCATTTGTCAAAACCCATAGAATGTACAACATTAAGAGTGAACCCTAATGTAAACTATGGACTTTGGTTGATTTTTTTAAAGTATTTTTCTTTATAGAAAGTATCATGTTTGAAATTACCTCATAAGTTTTCAGATTTTATTCCACCATAAAAGAAAATCCAAATTTTAAAGTTAAGCCTAGAATTTTTAAAATGTTAATTTCTTTTAAATTAGGCATTTCTTTTTGAACAAATACTAAAAGCAACACTAGTTGAGAACTAGGTCCACCAAGGAATTATAAGTCAAGTAGCATTTACTAAAACTACTGAAAATAACAGTGACAGCTACCATTCATTAAATGCTTACCATGTGCCAGATACTGGCTCAAATACTGAATTAAAGGAGTGGTCTAAGGTGTGCGTCTGCGGAAGGGATATAAAAGCGTTTTTTAATTATAAATGATTGTAATTCTAGGGGTGAAGTTTTCCAATGAAACAATTTTTTTATGAAGCCAAAGTATGACTATTAGACTATTATACATTTGGGAATCATAAATAAAGAAATGGAGAATTAGAGCAATGTACTTGGAAATATGTTCTAAGTCCAATAAGTACATATGACACAGAACACTGTTCTGAGTATTATTTTATTCACTATAATGAGGCAGCTCAAGATTTATACTTGTGTATGTGTCACAGCTAAAGTTTAAAGCCATTCTAGCAGAAAAGACTAATACTGATTAACCATTATTTTCTTATTCAACTCAACTATTCATTTTGCTCATTCCTTAAAGATTTTCTTGATATTCTCAAACACTCATCTAACAATTATAGAATAATGATATTTAATGTAGCCTTCTGGTAAACTTATAAAACAGATTATTTTAAATGTGTTTGAGACTTCAGCTTCCCACTGTAATGGAGTACATGTCAGGACCAACCCATCTATTTGAGAACAGCCGGGTGAAATATACAAAACCGTTCAAAAGCACCCCCAACTAGCAAAATCAGTCAGAACTTCAAGGGCCAAGATACAGCAGAGCAGAGAAATATATTGAGGTAAATGTGATATTCTGTACACCTTTCCCTCAAGGCATTTGCTAATTCCTATCCTGCCCAGAGGTGAGACAAGACAGTAATTAGAATTGAGAGTTTAGCAGGGAAAAGTGGCCCTAGGTTTTCAGTTGACTTCTAAAGAGCTGGGTTCTAAGAGTGAGAACTAACAGAAACAGACTAGGCTTTCCTCATAAAGTCTGCAACCCAGCCTCAAAGAAGCTTGGCCTCTGATTGAATTAAAATGATCTGCTCTTTATCTAACTGCCTGCTAGAAGAAAGGTAAATTCTCTGGAAGGAGGATAACATCCAGATCCGCTACAGTTTTTTTAATATGTAATGTCTAGATTTCAATAGTAAATTAGCAAGTATAGTAGGGGACAATATCAAACTACTGAAAACCAGAGAAGGAAACAGAAAATAGAAATAGACTCACAGATGATCTAGATATTGGAACCATCAAACATGCACTTTAAAATAACTGTGATTAACATGTATATGAAAATAGATGACAAGATGGATAATTTCACTAAAGAACCAGAATATACATTTGAAAAAAAAAAGTAAGTGGACTGTCTTATTCATCTTATTCATCTTTTGTGTCACCAGCCCTCTGCCACAGGAAGAACCCAGTACCTGCTAAACAATATATGCTCCCCCCTCCAAAAAAAAAAAAAGCCAGAGAAGCAGGGATATTAACTTCAACTAAAGCACTGTCTCACTTGTAGGCACAGTAGATGCAGCACCTAAGGCCCACAATACTTTCAGAGAACACAAAAATGTTTAAATTTTCATTATTTTTAATTAGAAGAAAATTACTATAATAATGGATAATAATGAATCCAACCTGGATTTATATGTCTATATACCACACAATTATAAAATATAATTTTTAATATTTGGGGGATGAAGGGTCATGAAAGACAAAATGTGACCCTGGTCTGATTCTTCCATCCCACACCCCATAAACATTCTAACATACCCTGTGGAGTAACTCGCCCTGACTCCATAACCATCACGTTCTGGAATCAAGAGCAGCTTTAGCTAGTTTAAAGAAAGCCTCTAATTATCCACATCTTTCACTTCCCATGTTACCAAATTATTTGAAATCTAAATTAGATATTTTACACATGAATAACACTCTTCCTGATTGCTCTGCAGAAAAGCACTCATAGGCCTTAAAGTGATTCGTCCTTGGGCCTCCCACTCAAGCTTATACAGAAAGGGTGAATTACAAATAAAAAACGGAAATTAGATTTTAAGCATGTTTTCAATATTTGAGTCAATTAGCTAGAATTTTTCATCTTGAAGAACATGAGATTTATATGAATATGGAGATAATAAATAATAAACTATATATGTGGGAGAAAATTCTTATTTTCCAACAATACTCATGGTTGGCTTATTATATTTTCACATACATTATCAATGTCCCAAGCTTCCTAATGATGTTATGAAATTTTATATAAATGTAAGTGCACCTTTATTAAATGTTGCAGATATTAAATATCTCACTGAGGTAAAATATCACTTGTGCATGATTTTTCCCCTTGCCACCAACCCCAGGCTGATTAGAAGTTCTCTAGACTATGCTCCTCTGTCAAATATACTTGTAGTGATGTTTAGTAAACTGTCACTATCATTTCTACTGTAAACTTAACTTGTGAGGATATATGTATTTTATTAAATTGTAAAAAGTTACATGAAATCAAGAAAAAATTGGCACTACCCAGCATGTTGTAGGCACTCAAAAATGTTTGTTGACTGACTAAGTAAATGAATATTTTAGGCTGAAAAAGCTGTCCAGTCTATTACCAGATCTATAGGAACTGATATAACCTAAAGATGCATCATTCCCAATCATGACAACCCCTCAAGTCACGTGGGCATCATAACAAGTTCAAGAGAAAGAGGAAGAGGCTAGCCTCAGCTTTCTCTGCCAATCAGCACCACAGCAGATACAGACCCAGCCACGTGGCCAAAACATTTAGCCTCATTGCACGGCCATTTACAAGTGAGCTATTTATAGCTCATTAAAAATAGCTATGACTATCCATCTATAAAATGAAATTCTATATGAGGAAGATCAGCAAGTTGTATTCCTCATCACAACAGTAACAAGTAACTAATTTATTAATTGTTCATTAAAAAATAAATATTATCTACATAGTATTCGGGCCTAAAATGTTTAATCCAAGTTGATTTGAAAGCTGGACTGCACTTTTTCAAAATTCAATGTAATAAAAAACTATTCTAAATCTAAAAATAATAAGAAAAGGGATTAAAAACCAAACACAACATGTGACACTGACTGGATACTGTACTCACACCCACAAAAAAAAAAAGGAAAAAAAGAGCAGCTCTGAGATATAAGATGTTGTGGGGACAAATGGGGAAACTGAAAAAAGGAATGTATGTTACTTATTTACTAATGTTACATTTCTTGGATGTGGTGATGGTACTGTGGTTATTTAGGAGAATGTCCTTATTCTAAGATTCATGCTGAAGTAGTTAGGGGTAAAAGTCCTGATGTCTACAACTTACTTTCAAATGTTTCAACAATAACCAAGGTGTATGGGGGGAGTGTATGTTGAGGGTAGGTGGAAGAGAGGAAGCAACTGTGGCAAAATGATAACAACCGTAGAATTTTGGTAAAAGGTATTTGGTTGTTTATAATTCTTTCAATTTTTTGTAAAATTCAACATTTTCAAAATAAAAAGAGGAAAATATAAAAGAATAATGTTATAAAAGTTTAAAGACATAAGAGGTATTTATGATTATATTATTATGTTTTAAGAGCAAGTTTCAAAATAATGTACACCATAATTCCATTTGGGGATATATATTTGAATGAATATACACAAATGTGTTAACAGATGTCATTGATTAGAGCCCTTTAAATTGTACAACACAGGAGCCTTGAGTGGTTATCTCTGGATTGCCCAATTACAGTGACTTCTATGTTCTTATTTTCATTTATTTAAAAAATTGCTTATTTTATATACATATAGTATATATATACACACACACATATACATTCTCATATACATACAAATTACTTTAAAAGAATGAATCCAAGCTTATCAAAACTCTACAAAATAGATTCTGTTGGAAACCTGTCTCTGTCAAAACTGGTTAATCTAATGTTCCACTATTAAGATTATACCAGTGATTGGACATAAATAAATCATTTTATCTGAAAAAGAAAAAGTGATGACAGTAATCTAGACTCTTAGACTGGCACTGGGAATATGAAAGTATTTCCCCAGAGGGCATAACCTGTGGGTGAGAACTACACTGAGACAGATTTCAGCTCATTATGGGACTGAACGTTGCAATGAGTAAGTGCCCAACAAGGGAATGTACTGCACCATGAAATAATTGTCTATAAAAGTAGGTTAACTACCTGTCAGAGGTGTTATTAGAAGGAGGGACACAGCACTGGATATACTCTAATCCAGCCTTTGGTCCCTAAAATGCCCATGGTCAAAAATAAAGAAAACAGCAGTAATATATTGAATAGTCTTCTACTTAAGTAAAAACTAGATACTAGTCTGTCACTGACCAATGAGACCAAAGAGAAGGTAAAAACCCTCTGGTCAGGATCCTATATTTTTAAAAAACTGGAATACTATTATTACTGTTCAGCTAGACCAATTATTCAACCAAAAGTAATGTGTTTCTTGCCATCATGAACCCAATTATTTCTAACCATATGAACTTAGTTTTTTTTTAACATTTATTTTATTTTTATTTTTTGGAGGGGGGAGGTAATTAGATTTATTTAATTAATTATTATTATTTGTTGTAATGGAGGTCCTGGGGATTGAACCCAGGATCTCGTGCATGTTAGGCATGTACTCTACCACTTGAGCTATACCCTCCCCTCTATGAACTTAGTTTTAAGCGTCAGTGTATTCATACAATGGAATACTGCTTTAAAAGAAAAAATGAAGAACTGTTGATACATACAGCCATATGGATATATGACAGAAAACGTTATGCTGAATAAAAGAAGCAAGACAAGAGAATATATGCTATATAATTTCACTTATATTAGTTCCAAAACAGGCAAAACTAATCTGATAGAAATTAGAAGGTGGTTGTGTATAGTGCAGAGAGAACGAATAAAAAGAGGTACAAGGTACACCACATCAACAGAAGAACAAAAACCACATGATCATCTCAATAGATACAGAAAAAGCATTTGATAAAATTCAACATCTATTTATGATAAAACTCTTACCAAAGTGGGTATAGAGGAAACATATCTCAACATAATAAAAGCCATATATGACAAATCTACAGCCAGCACAATACTCAGAAGTGAAAATCTGAAAGCCTTCCCCCGCTAAAATGTGGAACAAGACAAGAATGCCCAATTTCACCACTTCTATTCAACATAGTTTTGGAAGTCCTAGCCATAGCAATCAGATAACAAAAAGAAATAAAAGGAATCCAAGTTGGAAGGGAAGAGGTAAAATTGTCACTATATGCAGATGGCATGATACTATATACAGAAAATCCTAAAGACTTCACACAAAAACTACTAGAGCTTATAAATGAGGTCAGCAGGATACTTAACATACAGAAATCTGTTAAATTTCTTTACACTAACAATGAAATATCAGAGAAGGAAAGTTAAAAAAAATCACTTTTAAAATTCATAAAAAACAAAAAATAAAATACTTAGGAATAAACCTGTCCAAGGAGGTAAAAGACTTATACACTGAGAACTATAAAACACTGATAAATGAAATTAAAGATAATTTAAATAAAGGGAAAGATATCCCATGCTCTTGGATTAGAAGAATAAATATTGCTAAAATGTCCATACTACCCAAAGCAATCTACAGATTTAATGTGACCCCTATCAAATTACCCAGGACATTTTTCACAGAACTAGAACTAATAATTCTAAAATTTTGTGTGAAATGACGAAAGACCCAGAATTGCCAAAACACTAATGAAAAAGAACAAAGCTGAACGTATAACCCTTCCAGACTTCAAACAATACTACAAAGCTACAGTAATTAATACAGTGTGCTACTAGCACAAAAATAGACATATGGATCAATGGAACAGAATAGGGAACCCAGAAATAAATCCACACACCTACAATCAATCTTCAGCAAAGGAGGCAAGAATATACAATGGAAAAAAGTGGTGTCTCTTTGGCACGTAGTGTTTGGAAAGCTGGATATCTGTGTGTAAATCAGTGAAGTTAGAACATTCCCTCACACCATACACAAAAATAAACTTAAAATGGCTTAAAGACTTAAATATGAGACAGGACACTATAAACCTCCTAGAAGAGAACATAGGCAAAACATTCTCTGACATAAATCATAGCACTGTTTTCCTAGATCACTCTACTAAGGCACTAGAAATAGAAGCGAAAATAAACAAATGGGACCAAATTAAACTTGTAAGAATTTGCACAGCAAAAGAAACTAAACAAAACAAAAAAGACAAGTCAACAAAAAGACTCCCTAAAGACTGGGAGAAAATATTTACAAACAATGTGACTGGCAAGGGCTTAACTTTCAGAATATGCAAATAGCTCATGCAATTTAATAACCAAAAAAAAAAAAAAAAAATCAAACAATCCAGTCAAAAAATGGGCAGAAGACCTAAACAGACATTTCCCCAATGAAGACATACAGATGGCCAATAGGTACATGAAAAAATGTTCAGTATTACTAATTATCAGAGAAACACAAATCAAAACTACAATGAGGTATCACCTCATACCAGTCAGAATGATCATCATTAAAAAGTTCACAAATGGTAAATGCTGGAGAGGGTGTGGAGGAAAGGGAACCCTCCTACACCATTGGTGGGAATGTAATTTGGTGCAGCTGATATGAGACATAGTATGGAAATTCCTTAAAAACTAAAAAATAGAGTCACCATATGATCCAGCAATCCCACTCTTGGTCATATATCCAAAGAAAACTCCAATTCGAAATGATACATGTACCCCAATGTTCATAGCAGCACTATTTACAATTATTTACAATGGCCAAGACATGGAAGCAACCTAAATGTCCACAGACAAATGACTGGATAAAGAAGATGTGATATACATATACAATGGAATATCACTCGGCTGTAAAAAGAATGAAATAATGCCATTTGCAGCAACATAGATGGACCTAGAGATTATCATAGGTGAAGTCAGTCAAACAGAGAAAGACAAATGTTATATATCACTAACATGTGGAATCTAATAAATGTCACAAATGAACTTATTTACAAAATCGAAGCAGACTCATAGACATGAAAAAAACTTATGGTTACCAAAGAGGAAAGGGGGTGAGTTTGGGATTAGCAGATGCAAACTACTATGTACAGAATAAACAACAAAGTCCTACTGTATAGCACAGGGGACTATATTCAATAGCTTGTAATAACCTATAATGAGAAAGAATATATATATGTAACTGAATCACTATGCTGTACACCAGAAACTAACACAACATTGTAAATCAACTATATTTAAAGTAAAAATAAATAAATAAAAAGTGAAAGAAAGGGGAACAAGGGAACTTTCAGGGGTAACAGAAATGTTCTGTCTCTTGCTTTGGGGTGGTAATTACATATGAGCATACAATTGTCAAAGCTCATCAAACTGAACACTTAAGATCTGTGTGTTTTTTGTTTACAAATTACACCTCCATAAAATTAAAATATTAAAAATCACATTTACTTACCAAGTGATTTCTTTTTACTGCAGAACATTATTGCACCTGGTTATTTTTCACCAGGCCTCCACAGTTGGCCTACATAAGATAAAAAAAAAAAAAAATAGGAAATGGATCCAACATTAGTACGAGATATGCTCATTAACCATAAATTTCCATCCTTTAACTTTCTTCCTAGTCAAATTAGATGACTAGGAAGTTATTAACATAATAAGGATTAACAGACTCCATTTATCAGACTTAAACCTAACAGATAAGAATAATTCTATACAAAAATATTTGTATTATACCAGCTATACAGAACAACTTAAGGGAAGCACAAGTGTGCCACTCAATTTGGCATTAAAATAGAGCCAAGTATTCTAATATATCCAACACTCTATGAATCAGAATATCTCAGGGCTGATACTCCAGTACCTGCCTTTTATTCAAGCACCGTGATTCCTTTCCACAGCCACAGCTGGGAACTACTGCTAAATTGTGGGAGGTACATGAAAGATGAAATTATTGGCCAGCTCTAGAGAAACAAAATGCAATTCAGAAATTTTTCTCCATCTAATCTCACATGTACAGTCTTTTCCAGGTAATTACAAAAAAGCCAGACTAATGGGTTAAAGACTTGGATGCAAAATGTGAAACCATAAAATATAAGACCTGAAATTCTTAGAAGGAAAAATAGGCAGTACAGTCTTTGACATCATTTCTGGTAATTTTTCTTTGGATCTGTAGCCTCAGGTGAGGGAAACAGAAGCAAAAATGGGGTTACATCAAACTAAAAAGCTTTTGCACAGTGAAAGAAACTATCAACAAAACAAAAAGGCCGCCTACTGCATAGAAGATATTTGCAAATGATATATCTGATAAGGAGTTAATATCCAAAACATACAAAGAACTCATACAATTCAACATCAAAAAAAAAAAAAAAACCTGATTAAAAAATGGTCAGAAAACCTGAACAGACATTGTTCCAAAGAAGGAATGCAGATGGCCAACACATACACGAAAAGATGCTCAACATCACTAATTAGCAGGGAAAATGCAAACCAAAACTGCCATGAGATACCACCTCACACCTGTCAGAATGGCTGTTATCAACAAGACAACAAATAACAAGTGTTGGTGAGGATGAAGAGAAAAGAGAACCCCTGTGACTTTGGTGGGAGTATAAATTGGCACAACTACTATCGAAAACATTATGGAGCTTCCTCAAAAAAGCAAAAATAGAAATACCATACAATCCAGCAATTCCACTTCTGGGTATTTTTCCAAATAAAACAAACACACTACTTCAAAAAGATATTTGCACCCCTATGTTCATCATGGCATTATTTACAACAGTCAAGATATGGAAGCAACCTAAGTGCCCACTGACAGATGAATGGATAAAAAAGACATGGTGTATATATAAAATGGAATGCTACTCAACCATAAAAAAGATTGAAATCTTGCCATTTTCCACCATATGGATGAGCCTATAGGGTATTATGCTAAGCAAAATAAAAGACAGAGATTACATGATTTCACATATATGTGGAATCTGAAAAACAAAACAAATGAACAAATATAACAAAACAGAAACAGACTCACAGATGCAGAGAACAGGTAGTTGCAGAGGGGAGGTGGGTGGGAGGATAAGTGAAATAGTTGAGGGAGATTAAGATGCAAACTTCCTAAACGTCCATCAACAGATGACTGGATAAAGAAGATGTGGTATATTTATACAATGGAATACTATTCAGCCATAAAAACCGACAACATAACACCATTTGCAGCAACATGGATGCTCCTGGAGAATGTCATTATAAGTGAAGTAAGCCAGAAAGAAAGAAAAATACCATATAAGATTGCTCATATGTGGAATCTAAACAAACAAACAAACAAACAAAGCATAAATACAAAACAGAAATAGACTCATAGACATAGAATACAAACTTGTGGTTGCCAAGGGGGTGGAGGGTGGGAAGGGATAGACTGGGATTTCAAAATTGTAGAATAGATAAACAAGATTATACTGTATAGCACAGGGAAACACATACAAGATCTTATGGTAGCTCACAGAGAAAAAAATGTGACAGTGAATATATATATGTTCATGTATAACTGAAAAATTATGCTCTACACTGGAATTTGACACAACATTGTAAAATGATTATAAATCAATAAAAAATGTTAAAAAAAAAAAAAAAAGATGCAAACTTCCAGTGGCAGAACAAATGAGTCATGGGGATGAAAGGTATAGCACAGGGTAAATGTCAACAATAATGTAATACCTGTGTATGGTGACAGATGGTAACTAGACTTACTATGGTGATCATTTTGAAACGTATAGAAATACTGAGTCACTATGTTGTGCACCAGGAACTAACATAGTGTTGTACATCAATTATACTTCAAAAAACAAGCAACAAATGCACAAAAGAGATCAAATCTGTGATTACCAGAGGCAAGGAGTAGAGGGAGAAGGAAGTGGATAAAGGTGATTAAAATGAACAAACTTCTAGTTAGAAGATAAAAAGTACTAGAGATGTAAGGTACAACTTGATTGATATAATTAAAACAGCTATGTGTTACATGAAAGTTGCTGAGAGAGTAAATCCTAAGAGTTCTCATCACAAGGAAAACTTTTTTTTTTATCCTATATGAGATGACGGATGTTCAGTAAACTTATCATGGTAATATGACGCAGGTCAAATCATCATGCTGTACATCCTAAACGTATACAGTGCTATATGTCAATTATATCTCAATACAACTGGGAGAAAAAGTAAAACAAAATTATTTAGCAATAAATAAATAATGTCACTGTTACCTTTCATTTTTTCTCTACATGTGGTCTAATTTCCTTCACATGATAAACTCTAACACAGGTTTAGAATGAATAAAGGGGCAAACAAGTAACTTCAACATTTAAAACTCAATAAACTGGAAAAGAACACAGCCACCTTCGCAAACACATGACAGGGTAGGCAGAGGTACTGAATGCATGCACTTTAGGTTAGAAAGAGAAATGACTTTTGTGCCTGCTCAAAGAAGTGGTGTAGCAAGCTGCAGTAAACACACCTAAAGAAGAAGCTGGTCAGTCATATGGAGATCAGAAAAGAGGAAGAGCAATGCTTATGGCTTAGTAGTTACAAGAAAGGAGGATCCAGAGCAAAGTCATCAACACCTACTGCTCCACCACAAACCTCTGGAGTCTAAAAAGCCTGAAACCATTGATACGTCTCCCTGTTGTGCCCCTAGATCTGTGGGTTTCCACCTACCACCCCCAGGAAAAGCAACAGCCTGCTGAAGGCACAGCCACTCCTAGAGTGTATCTGAAAAATAGGTCCAGCAACACTTCATAGGACCCACTGCTTTCCCAGGGACCAGTCATTAAAACTGATGAATCCAACTAGAAGATGGAGTTACTACTGCCAGGCTCTGCTAGAACCAGGAATAGGTCCTCAAATATAAGCCATCAATAATGCTTCTGTTCCTCTTCCCATGCCTTCTACCAACTGCCACCAGGGCTGCCTAAGACAATCCCTCCTCCTCCTTCCCTTCCTCACTGCTCCCACAACCCAGTACTAGGCAGTGGATGCCTCTAGACACACCTGCTGACCAATAACCCTTCCGCCTGCATTCCTCCTAACAGGTTCCCTGCTCCAGCCTTGGCCACCTATAGACTAGGGTTCACACTGAAGCCAGAGTCATCCTTATAAAAGTTAAATGGCATCAAGTCACACCCCTGCTTAAAACCCTCCCATCACCTCCCACTGGCCTTAGGAAAGAAAGATCAAATTCTAACAAGGTGTCTTGGACCCTCCACAACCTGGTCCCTGCTAATCTTTCTAGCCTGATTTCTCATCTCTCTCCTTACTGCCCCTATTCCTTGCACCCCCTCATGTCTATACTACAGAAATACTCAACTCAGCTTCTTTCCATTTGAGGGCCATAATCACATGCTCTTCCCTCTGCCTGTAACCATCTAGCCCTATGGCCAATCCCTGCACCTCACTAACTCATACTCATCTTTTCAATTATCAACTCATACATCACTTCCTCTAGGAGTCCTCCCCTGATCCCCCAAATTAGAGGTAAGAGTACCTACTATGTGCTCCCAGAGTCCAGAGCTTCCCTTTTTAGAGCCCCTGTCATTCTAGAATGTATTTGCCTATTATACTGGCTGTTTCCCCATTAGTCTTCAAACTCCAGTAGGGCAGAGAGCTGACCTGTCTGGTCCATAGTTGTATCTCCAGTATCTAATGTATGCCTGGGGTATGGCAGTGCTCAATAAACATTTGCTAAATGAAAGAATGATTGATGTTCTCAATTTCTATGAGGAATGGAGCAAGGGCTTCCAGATGCTAAAAGGCATGTCTCTTTATTCCAAGTTTGAGAGTGTCTTAGATCTTCCCAAGCTGGAGACCATCGTGGCTTTCTTGACTGCTTCCTCCTTCTGGCTGTTCCCCATCTTCTTCCTGTGCACCCCCACCTCCAGCCTAGGAAGAACCTCAAAGAATGAGAAGTATTTGGTTAACAACAGGAAGAGTGTTGCAGGCAAACTGAAGAGCATAAGAAAGAGGGGGGAAATTTGCAAATCTTGGGGTAGTAGGGGCAAGGGCAAGCACTATAAAAGAAGATGCACAATAAAAGATTTTTTTGGAAAAAACTTTCTGTGAGAAATAACATGGACAAAATTAGGTTTTTAATCCATAAATCACATTCTTTGCTCCAACAGTCACCACAACAGATACCAAATGGCAACATGGAAAAGGATGAATGGATTCTGTGACAATGACACCTGGATCTGGTGGCCTCATCTGGCCAGAGGGTTAAGGCTCATCAGCAAGTTCTAAGTCAACTTGTTAGGGCCTGAAAACTCTCCCTGGAGACTAAGTAATCATGTTCTGTTTTCAAGGGCTCAGAGTCCCTGGAGCAGGTGAAAGGAAGAATGATTCTTTAAGCAAGATGGCAAAAGGGACTCTACACTCTGACAGATGGCAATGAGAAGGTAGACAGAAGAAAGAAATTCAATCTCTCAGGAAGTTATTATGAGTACTGGCCACTGGCCAACCTTTTCCTTCTGTCTCCTTATTGCTTTACTAGACTGCTTTGAGGGATTAGTACTAACAGCCAGCCAGCACAAAGGATGAATTTAAATACATATTTGTGTACTATAAAGCTAACTAAAGAGAAAATATCCATGTAACTCCTTCCCTCTCTTATTTTAGATCTTTCTATAAGCACTTTTCATTGTAAAAGCTCCTAGACAATTAAACATAAAGCAATACTCCACTGCTTTTAATTTCTCTAACACCACCTTCCAAAGTGTCTTTGAAACCTTTTATTTTGAAGATAATAAATATATCCCTTATTAATTTTAACCATTTTTGCTTTTGTAGAAAATATCCTTTCATAATTAATCCAGAGTGATAGTATGTTATCCTTGTATGAATTAAACATTTCAAGTCTCTGTTTCCTCCAATCCAATCTTTCCATTGTAACAGCAGTAAACCAGGCATATTCAATGGAGGAGTCATACTAAGGCAGCAGATTCTACTGTAACTTTGAGGAAGTCAAATTTAGTCCTTCTATTGTTGCACATGATCAATTCGCCAAAATACCCCAGCTGACATTCACTCCACCTCTAAAGGATGTCAGAGTAAAGAAAAAGCCATCTTTCATTGAACTTTTGGATCAATGAAGGTCTAAGAAAACAGACTCAACAAAATCAGGTGATAAAAAAGGACTTGCTGAAATGAAATCTAGCTCTAGAAGTAGGATTTTGAAATTCAACCATTTGCAAGTGCTGAACCAAACATTATTTAAATGAAAACATTCCTCCTTTTTTGAAATTACCCTAAAGCAGAAGATCAATAGGTCTCAGCTTACACTTGCCTTCATCTTATACAAGGGATTAAAATGGTGGTTTTCTTGGGTGAAAGTCTTGGGGGTGGGGGAGCAGTTTGTAAGACAGCTCTGGAGAACGTAGGAAGAGAGAGAAAGTTAACCAAAATAATAGCAAAGTGCTTTATGTATATTAATTCATTTAAATTAGTACTTCTTGGGAAAAGATTGAAAGTGATGCCTGCATGAAGAACTTGGGTTTTTTACATTTCAAGTTCAGGTTTTGAATCTTGATCACAGAAAATAATTCTTCTAATGGGGAAAGTGGCAAAGTCAAAACTCCAGTGTGTTCAGGGAAAATACGGAATTGGTCTCACACACCTATAGAGACGGAGGGTGATAACAAGACATCCGAGTTGGAAATGCTACTTAAGCAGCCGTGTGCAGAAGAGGGCGTGCTGGCCATATTATGATTCCTCCAGGAGATTTCTACTTATAGTGAAAATGAGCGCCTGGGTGCAGGTGACTCAACACTTTAAAAAGCAAAGGATTAAAACGGAGATTCTCTTTAATGTTGGAGGCCATTCAACAATCAAGTTATTATAGCTAATTCCCCCTGCTCCAATTCCATGATCACCAAGCAACCTGCTGATGATAATTTGCTTTCCCACAGAAATCTGCCTACAGGGATAGAAAACACCAGTCATGCATGCTAAAGTGAACACTCTGGTCCTCCTGACAGTTATACTGTGTATTTTTAATTAATGAGTTGTCGTTCATCTTACTCTACATCATCAGTCTGCTGAGCTAATACTAGTCCGTCCCAGAAAGAGATCTGTTTTTGGTATGCTGTTAAATTATGGGCCAACAACTGGACAAATGACCCACTCCAGCCATAAAAAATTCACGAAGAGGCCACCAATGGAAGAGCCTGCTGACCTGCCCAGGGGGCAGCAGGATGTGGTGGCTGTAAGCTTGTCCTCTGGAGTCAACCTGATCTTGGATTCCTGCTTTTTCCACTAACATTACAGAATCCAGGGCGAGTAAGCTCTGTAACCCTCAGAAAGTACCTGGGTGGGCTGTTGGGGAACAGGGACACACAATACTATGAAAGGGTTCATTAGCTAATAGTTATCTTGATGGTAGTCCTCTAACTTTCTCTGTCAAAGTGTCATAAACGTTAGGATGAAATGAGGACAGTGAGTGTAACTTCTTTAAGACATCTACAGTAAAATAAAGGAGGTAAGTGTGAATGAGTAAAGAGACTCTCAAGAGAAAATGTGTTTACACTGGAGTAAAATGAGAGGGCAGAACCAATGGGAAGAAAGATTGAAATTATGAGGAAGAGTGACAGAGAGGCAAAGGAATCAGAGCAGACTGGGAACGAAAAGGGAAAGGTAGTGGTCAGGGCAGGTGGGGAAGAGACAGGAGGAGCAGCTGAATCCAGGAGAGCAGCGCAGGCAGATTCCTGGCAGCCCCCTGACTTGCCCAGAGTGGTGCCTGGGGAGCGCTCTCTGCCTGGCTTCATCTCAGGTCAAGGGAGGGACTGGAGTGTCCCCACTGGGGGATCCCCTACTTCCTTTGAGTGGGCGCTCTCCAGTTCTCAGGACTCAGGGACAAGAAGGGCCAAGGAGGGAAAACCCATATAGCTGCAAGGAGCCCAGGCCCAGCCCTCAGCCCTCCTGCACCTCACCCCTTCTATTCCTCAGTCTGTTCTGTTCTGCTTGCCTTCCTCTTTCCCAGCTCTGCCTCCTCTCCCCTTTGGAGAATTGTACCATACAGGAGAGACTTGTAGGATAACAAATCCCAATCCCAGCTCAGTTACTTTCTATCTAGTGTGACTTTCACCAAGTCACTTACCCTTCCTAAGACTCAATCTGCAAAACACAGGTAATAATGACTTCCTCCCAGGGCTGTTGTAAATACAGTTCACTCCATAATAATGTGATTCCCTCCCCCTCCCCCAGTCTGTCTTCTCTCCTCCTACTTCCTCCCCTTTTCTCCTCTTTCAAATTCTCAGTTTCCTTTCCTGTTTCCCCAACTTTCCTTCCTATTTCTCACTAAGGTACTTACTTCCCAACCCAATCCACCTCCTTTCTGAGGCCTGACCCCCCCAGACTGGAGGGGAGGAGGGCTTCCTGGGAGACCAGTGCCAGGCCGTGTCTAGGTGAACCTTGAAGCATCCATCTGACTAAGCACTGTTGGGGGCCAAGGATGGGATATGGGATGGCAGGATTAGGGAATCGGCCCCTTCTCTCTGCCCGCTGCCCTTCATCCTCTCCGTCCTGCCCCTGCCCCTTTCCTCACTCTGCTCCTAGGTTCCCAGAGGCTGAAAAGCAAAGCCTCAGAGAATCCTCCCATCCCTGGACAGGGTGACCTTGCAGGCATATCTGCTGGCAACCCTACCTATGTGCCAGGCCTCTGAGGGATGGGGTGGGGCAAGGGGAGCTGAAGCACAGCTCTAAGACTCCAGAGAAGGGAGATTCTGGTGCAGCAGGGAAATCTCAGCCTTGGGAGGTGAGACCAGTGATGGATAAGGTAAGGAATAAGCCTAGGCCTCGGTCCTGCATGTGTGTAGCTTTCAGTGTGATGTGAGAGTGGGAGCTACAGATAATTTTTTAATCGTATTTGGTGTCACTGACAGCTGCCAAAAGCCATAGTGCTTACAGATTGTAGATACTGAGCAAAAATAGAATTAAAATTTAAAAAATTTAAGCCAGTCTGTGTGTGTGTTTGTCAAAGTGAGGGTTAGTGCAGCCAAATGTATAAAATGCCTACCAATTATACCTAATTATCATGCCTCAGCAATAAATTATTCTATTTCCCGAATAAAGTACATCAGACTGATGTTGTTGTGAGTTGTCATGTCAACACTGAAGACTGTTTATACTGTGCTAGGCGCACAGCTATTACCCAGCCACAAAATCCTAAAGTGGTGGGAACCCTGCTTCCCTTCCTCCTCTTGTTTATCCCCTGCTTCTTTCCAGCTTCGTCTCCTGGTCTCCTTTTCTATCCTTTCTCTTCCTTTCCTCGCCTGCTCTCGCTGCCTCTCATGTGCATTTTCACCCTCCTTGTCTCCACCCTGTCCTCTCCCACCAAGCATGCCTCTCCTGGTTTGGTCATCTTCCTTCCCCTTCTCACTTCCCCCTTCTTCCAACAGCGCTGGAGTCAGAGGGCCAGGTCTGTTAGCTCTGTACTGCAGTAAGTTCCCCTCCCTTCTAAGCCCTGGTTTTCTCATCTATAAATAGGGACAATCAGGGTAACTCATGGGATCATTCAGCAAACTAAATGAGGTCTTGCCTGGAAAAAAAAAAATTAGCACAGTGCCTCCTGCTACAAAGTTAATATTCAAGAAATGAAAGCTATTATTAATTTTATTTTTCTTAAATGTGTTTTGAACTCTGCATAAGTAGTAAATCTCTTATTAAATTTGAGAGCATCCCAACTGATGTGCAATGGAATCAGATGCCTATTCTATGTCAAACCTAGGCTGCGGAGAGAGAGGCAAGGATCGTTAGGTCCCGTCTCTGTCCTTCAAAAGCCCAGGGTCTGGGGTAGATGGAAACAAATACATAGAAAGGTCATTAGAATGGCAAATGCAGGACTATGACAGAAGGAGGGGCTGAGAACTATGGAGGCAGAGGGAAGGGGGCCACCAAGGCTGTCTTGCAGAGTCAGCGAAGACCTCACAGATGGTGATTCCAAGTCAGGTCCTTTTGAAAAGAAGAGTCTGCTCAATAAAATGAGGCAAGAACAGGCAAAGGGAACAGCATATGGAAAGACCAAGTGTTGTGAAGGGAAGTAGTGAGAGTCATAGCAACCAGACTACAGGGGGCATGGAGGAGTGTGGTGTGACAGGGGGCTGGCAAGCTAGATAAGAGATGGATTCTGAAAGAAGTTATCATTTTCATCACTGTCATCATCATCACTTCCATTCACTGGGTACTTAGCCTTGTGCTAAGCACTGTCATGAATTAATCTCATTTAACTGTCACCAAAACTCTATGGGCAGGGTCTGCCATTATCCCCATTTGATAGATGAGGTGACTCAGAGCATTGCTATGGTCAGGATCCTGTGGGTGGTCTTCAGGTAATGGGGAGGCACAAGAGGTCTCCCTGCAGAAAGAATGGTGTGATTGGAATCCAGGCCCCCTTGTCCATTGTCACTGCTCCCTTGAGTCTCTCCATGCAGGTGCATGCTATCAGAGTTTTTAGGATGGCTTTACTCTCACAGCAAGGACTGGCATGGAAAGAGTGGGAGCAATGACAACAGGGAAGTGCAGCTGGATTCTAGAAACATTTCTGTGGTTGGAATTGACAAAGTTTACAGATGGTCCACATGCTGGAGTGCCAAACAAGGAGGAATCTGGGATAACTTCCAGGTTTTTGGCTCAGGACAATGAGAGGACACAGGTGCCATTAACTAAAATGATAAATACAGCACCGAAGGGAGAAGGAGGAGAAGGAGCAGGAGCAGGAACTGGGTTGGGAGAATAATGAATTCAGTTTGAACACTTTTAACTTGAAATGCCTCTTGATCACTGAGAATATCCTCAGCATGAAAGAGAAAAGACAGATTTGTAGACATGGAATCATGAACATATAAGGAAGCACTGAAGTCGTGGGGAATGAATGATCTCACTCAGGAAGAACAAGAATACAGAGAATACAGAGAAGTGAGAAGACAGCGGGTGAGCATGAGTCAGTGAGAGGACAAGGACAGAGAGTCCGAGGGAACACTCAACCTCAAAAGAAAGGCCAGAGAAAGATGTATTGAAAATAAGTGCTGTGGCCTTCCCACTGCATGCCCTTTCTCTGGGTGTCTAGCACAGAGCCTGGCATGGGGTAGGCAAGGTGCTCAACAAACTGGCACTGAATGAAGAAGAGGAGAGAGGAAAAAAAGGCAGGCTTAAATCAAGGAAGGAATGTGTTCCCAAAAATACAATGATCAATATTAAATATTTATATTTAATGTTTAATCAGACTTTTATTTGTTAATATTTAGAAAATATTTACTATTGCTAAGAAGTCAAGTAACACTGTTGGCATGTGCTACAATTGTGGAACATTTGGAGGTTCCCATTTTCTTTGACATCACTTCATGAGAAATTCTGAAAACAAATACTAGCATATGGTTCTTGTATGTGCCATGCAAGTACCTAGAACGCATACATTAAGAAGTTTAATTTCAAGAAGAGCTACAATTTCTGTTTTACTTTGGAACAATAGGTTAAGTCTTTTTTCCTACTAAGTGAAAATGTCCAATTTACCATGTAAGAACAAAATAAAATCCTCCCGAGCACAAAAAAAATCCTCCAGGGGCACAAAAAAAAATCACTTGGTCCCTCATTTTTAAAGATGCATGCATGATGAAACAATATAAAAACACAAGATAAACAAATGTGGATACAAAACTGTCTCTGAATTCACATTCTGCAGTAAAGGCTAGCAGGGAACACCACCAGAGCAAAGGTGACAGTTCCTGGACACAGGTGTTGGTATCCCCACACACAACACTGTATTTCCTCATTTCCTTTCTAATCAGCCTTCAGCCTCCAATTAGTGACTCTCACTAGTTTGCTTTTTCTTCAAAACAGCTCATTGTTAACCAGGGACCTGAGACTCTCATGTTTATCAACAAAACAGCTACAAGAATCCATTTTTCTGTTCAGAAAATCTCAGCACTAAAAACATACCCCCAAGCCTCAGAAGGAGAGTTTAGTGACAAACTGTTCATGTCCAAAGCATGAATTGATCATAAAACAAGTAATATCTCGAATAGGTGCAGCAGATACAAACCCCCTGGAAAAAACTAAAACATACTGTTATCAAAGGAAATGACAAGTACCTACAAACCAAGAAATGGACACTGACGCCACTCCCACTGGCCATGTAATAGGCGATGCTAACAATAAAAATTTGAACTTCAAAGGAAAAAAAACTCCTATTTCCCAAGTCCAATTAACTTTCCCCAAATTATTTTTTAATAAGAGGAAAATAATAAAGACTTCTTGCTGAAC
This sequence comes from Camelus bactrianus, assembly GCF_048773025.1. Lineage (NCBI taxonomy): Eukaryota > Metazoa > Chordata > Mammalia > Artiodactyla > Camelidae > Camelus > Camelus bactrianus. The sequence goes on from NC_133544.1 coordinate 79,442,362, forward strand.
TTCAACCACACAGAAGACAAAAACAGCAAAACAAAACAGCAACCTGGAAAAGAGAAACAGAAAGCCCCAAACAGCCCAGCACTAACTCTCCTCTTGGTCCCACCAACCTGTGAATGCTTCCCAGACTCACCTCAGCCCGGACCTAACTCTCTCCTCTAAAAGGGAGATTTCCCAGCAGTGCAGCAAGATCAGACAGGTACCCATTCCATGACCATATCAATGAGAACAATGAGAAAACCACGGCTATTCTGAAAGCTCTAGTAATTACATAGAAAACAAACTAGGTCTCAGGGGACATTCTTCAAAACCTGCGATCAACTCCAGGAAAAACACTTGACCACTTACCACTACCGGAAGCTGCTAGATGGCAGATCAGAATCAGCATCTCATCAGAAAAGAGGAAGGCGTTGCAGGCAAGCAGCTTCACTACCAGTGAGGAATTAGGAGGGGAAAACGGTCCTCGGAAAAATACTAAGAGCCCAGAAGAGTCTCTCCTTCCATAGTTGCCTGCTGTTGCAACCAGGGCGGAACTGGTTAATCTTAGGGAAATAAAAGGAAGCTCCCTAGAGGCTGGCTTTGGCAGGATGGCTTCTTCTGTGGGAACCAAGAGTTCAGAAGGATGGAAGCGGACAACGCAAGGGGTCATCAGCTACCGCTTTCTCTTACCAAACTTTTATCAGCCTTCCACTGAGGGAGATAAGTAAACATCTTTGGAGTTCCCATCTGTTTTTCCCAGAGATGAAGGAATTAGTAATGTCAATTTTTTTTTTTTATCATTACACGGAGAGTTCAACTCTGACGGACGAAAGCTAAGCACACTCAAGCAACATGTAATAGGCAGAGCCATGACACTTCTTCTTTCCCAACATCCTTAACTTCAACTCAGAGGAAGCAAATAATTAACCCTAAGGATGCTGAAGAACAAATGCACACAGGAAGTGGATTTAAACTTCATAGTTTAGACTTTGAGAGGCTTCTGGGTTTTAAGATCGGATTAGATGAGAACAAAATATTTTGGTTTATGCCTATTTTTAAAAGAAAGGATTATGGCTCCTTTTAAATACATCTAAAGCCATTTATGGATTTTCCAGATGTTGCATCAGATCTGCAATGAAATACTGAAACCAAGTATGTTTTAGTCATGTCTTTCTAACCAGAGCAAGCTAATTCTCTGTGCATTGTCATCTCCACTATCCTAAAACACCATGGTACTGAGCCCTCAGGTTTCCACAGACAGCTGGATCAGAGAAAAAGGAGGGCCTTTCCCTGCCAGGGCTCCCAAGTCACAAGAAAGGGTGGATTTCTTGAAACAAGAGTGATGGCCCTCTTCCTTGTATGATTTAAAAAAAAACCAAGAACAGCCTAAATGAGAAAGCAATCTTTTTTTTTTAATATTTATAATGAAAAAAGTTTAAATTTTTTAAAAATTTAAAAAGTGGTAGAGAGGCTATACTTAATCTACTATACTAACACTATTCTAAGTCTGGTAATTCCCTTTGCTGAAGAACATTTAAGGAAATCTGCACCTTCTCTGACATTGTTAGAACAGAAATTGATAAAATATTTTTAAAGGGAAACTAATGCCTCTCAAATATAGAAATGTATATGCTTCCATCTCTTAGGAATTCACCTTATAATTGATCACAAATATGTGCAAACATATCTGTAAAAATATTTATTATTGCACTCTGATAGCATCAAACTAAAAATGACTTAAATACAGGCGACTGGCTAAGTATGTAAAGGCACATCATACAAAGGAGTACTAGGCAGCCATCAGGTGGGGGTAGAGCAGCAGTGAAGGATTAGATCACCTGGGTTCGGATCTGGTTCCACCAGTGACTGGCCAGGTAACTGAAAGTTCCCAAACCCCTCTGGGCCTCAGTTCCTCATCTGTAAAAAGGTGATAATTAGAGCACTTATAGAGGATTGCTGAGACAGTGCCTGGAGCATGGTAGATGCTCAGTAAATATTAGTTATTATCACTGAGAAAGGTAGGACATGGAAAGATGTCCAAGACGTACTGTCAAGTGAAAAGAGCAAGTTGCAAAGCAGTATGTATAGGGTAATCCCATTTGGTAAAAACATTTCAAATGTGTTTGATGTTTACTGTCTCCTCCCACTAAAATCCTTGAGAACAGGGACTTTTGTTCACTGTTGTATCCCCAGTGTCCATAATAGGCATTCAATAAGTATTTGTTGACTGAATGAATAACAGGAAGGCTAAGCAAGAAGAAATAATTAACAATTGCCTCCAAAGAGTGGTATGGGGGTGGAGGGCTGGTGGGCACTGGGGGAAATGATTCATTGGTTCTTACCCTTTAGTACTGCTTAAATCTTTCACAGTCAGCTTGCATGCCAACCAATGAAAATGCAGCTCTTAGGAGATAGTGTTTCTGTTGACAGGGAGCATCTTGATATCTACAGTCACCACCACTAGCAGCATACAGTCTGAGGAGTAAGTGATGATTCTTCCTCCCCATCATATGATAAATTAAATGAGAGGATTCTACGAGGAAGGAAAGAACAGGTTCTGCTACTGAGAAAGGAACCACCTAACAGCAGATTCCGTCACTGTGTGTCAATTAAAATCTCATCCCAAGGAAATGGGCTAACTAAGAGTCAATCGACTCCCTGGAATTTTGGCATTAAAAGAGTTTTTAGGCGTTTTTGTTGGTTGGCTTGCTTACTTCTTTAATGCCTAGAAAGGAAGATTCAGCTGCCTGAAATGTCAAAGCAGGACTTGGTGTGAACCTCAAAGACAGAGAAGTATCTCTGGCCTAAAATTACATTTTAGACATACACAACAAAAAAGGAAAGAAAATCAGAACAAAGTATTCCCTGATTATACAAACAACCCACTTGCTGTGAGCAGACTAGAAGCACCTCGAACCTATCAAAGCAGCATCTCTTCGAGAGAAGCCCTGCAGTCCATGCCGTAAGCCCACACAGTAAGACATGGGGATTGCTGTGTTGTGCAAATCCCTAACTGCCTTAAATGTTAGCTTCCTTGTTGTAAAACAAGGAAAACTAAAACCTGCTTAAGCTCTTTGTGAAGAGCAAATGAGAGAGTCACTAAATGGATAATAAATGAAGAAAAGAATGAGTGCACGTGTAAATGGCATATGCAGTGACAGAACAGGAATAAATAACACATAAGCCAGCACCTGTCACATAGTCATTGTCCAGCAAAGGTCAATGTCCCTCCTTCCTCCCCAGAATCCTCCCAAATGGCTACCACATTTCCTTTATCAGAATAGAAGACCTCTGAGTTCTGAGCTCCTTTACATCTCCAGTTTTTACCTTCCTGATACAACCCCCTGTCTTCTCTTCTCTTTAGCATTTCCTTTCAATACACTGTAAAACAGCAAAGAAAAAGACAATTTTAAAGAATGAGATTAATAAGGAAAATACGAGTTTTCGTATTTTCTTCCTACATCCCAGGGAACTGTTTGAAAACCACTGCTCCTGACAAGTTTCAGCAGGCGACAGAGGTACACTAAAACTGTTCCTGCCCCACCATGCCCTTTTCTTTCCAGTGACTGAAACCTACTGAATTTCCCATTCAGAAACAGGTTCACCAAACATTGAAATCACACATACTCTCATGGTCTTTAATATCCAAAAAAAAAAAAAAAAAAAAGTTTTCTGACCTCTTGTAGTTTAATTTACAGCCTGGGACTTTCCATAGTGTGTTGAGCTGAAGTTCACCAGGAGAATGTAACTCAACTCCTCCTCCCCAAACCTCCCCACCAATTACTTCCTGTTGGTTGGTTAACCTTTTGTGTAAGGAAGTAGGTTTCCTTACACTGGCCAACATCAACGGCTGACCCACTGCTGATGGTGCCACTTCCTATGTGGAACTTTCCACCCTTGAAAAAAAACTTGAAGTTGAGCTTTAGTTATTACTCAACTAACTTACAAAAAGAGCAAAGAGGAGATCAGAGAACGCAAAAAGGAAGACATTTCATTCTATTTCCTGAATGGGGACCCAGATTTAGGAATAGAGGCATTTCCTGCTCTACTATTAAAATGTCAGGAATTGAAAGTAAACTAAAAATAATATAAATCCACTACTAGACTAAAATTAAGCTGGTATGATTTTTTGAAAAAAGATACCCAAATTCCTGGATGCTAAAATTTACCACTGGGGACCAGCTCCTCCCAGCAGTTTGGACTTTCTCTCAAGGGTTCTCTTTCACTACAGACACTCAGACAAAAACCACAACAGTGGGACCCAGAAAGTTTGTTGTTCTCCAAGCCCATTCACCAAAACCAGGTGATTTGCATTTAACTCGCCCTTTCAAGTGCATTCTGAACCATGTGTTCCAGAACTAAATGACCCAGCTCTAAACCAGACAGCCTAACCCAAGCTAGACAACTGGCATCCTAAGTTGTAAAAGTCATTCTAACAGTTTATTTCCAAACGATGAAAGTGTGCGTTCGTGGTATAGTGGTGAGCATAGCTGCCTTCCAAATGATGAATGCCCCACAGCCAAAACTGTATCCTGGAATACTGCTGGCACCAGTGAGAGAAACACTCCCCAAAATGATGTATCTCTTGCTATCAGGGAAGCACAGTATCCTCTTTGCACATAAGAAGTGCCCAGGAGATATTTTGGGCTCCATGTTTTTTATAGACTGATGTCATAAGCCACTACAATAATAGGTGGCATTTATTTGCCAGAAAGGAGGAGTCAATCTGGAAGGAACAATCTGGAACAGTTTCAGGGTTCCAGTGGTTCTTGCCATCTCAGAACCTTCGAGACACAGGAGTAGCCAGACACTTGAGATCTTTTAACACTCACTCCAGCCCCACTTTCTCTTTAGCAGGCTGTCATCCAGCAATCTGAGACACATGGCTTTAAAGAAGCTCTTGCCTCCATCTCTTCACCCAGTTAGCCTGCCCTGCACATCAACAGGTGTGAACAATCCCTACCCCTTGCATGTCATTTGGAAAGTGCAGGGTCCAAGATCAAAAAAGTTTAGGCTCTTAATCAGGACTATATTTAGGGCATTTCACATATTCATCACCATTGTTTAAGCCCCAATTCTGTACCAGTCCCTCGGCAAGACACTAGGGATCCTATGATAATCAAGACCTGATCTCTGCCCTAGCAAGAACCTTTCTAGTGGAAAAGAACTGAGTTGTCAATAAGCCCCTGTGATACAATACAATAGAAACATTAAGAGAGGCATCCCCTTTCCAAACATGCTTTGGAACTTCGGAGAAGAACTTATTTGTGTGTGTGTGGAAGTGTCTGGGAAAAACCTCAGGATAACATGTGAAGCTGAGTCCTAAGAGATGAGCAGATGAGCAGGGAGGAGCTGGTTAGTTCCATGAGCTAACAGCCCAAGAGGAAAGTGTCACTGACAGTTTTTATCTCTTCTCCTCAGCTACTACCCCATCCCACCTCAGAGAACAGCAGCCCTCTACTGTCACCTGGGTTTCCATTCCGAATGGCCTGGGTGAGCACAAACACAGCCTACAGCATTCATGAGTGTGGAGGACAGAAGTAAGTTAGTCATCACTTCAGGACATCAGTAAAGGTAATTACTAGGTCCTGGTGGATCAGAATCCAGGCAAGGATTAGGCAGGAATTGAGTCCTGAAGGCTTCAAGTGCTGCCTTGGGCACCCCAACTCTGAGGAAAGCAACCTGAATGCATTCGTTCCTGCATAAGGTGCCTTCGCTGTGCTGTATCATAGAGTGTAGGGAAACACACCCTACTATGAAGCTGGAAGACTGCACGGGGGCCATGGTGCAGGAGGTGAAAACTCAAGATGGCAAGAGGGAGGCAAAGCTGTCCGAAGTGGCTGCAGGGTTATCCTGCCCCCTAAAGGTGTCCCCTATCTAGTGGAGGTGAAGAGACCTCATCAAAGGCTTTCTTTGTGTAAATTTAAACTCCAGGTGAACAGTGACAAGGTGTGCATCACTCCATTTCTGAACACATCCCCACAAATGCTGAGCCACCTTCAGGTGGAATGTGCTCCAGTCTAACGGCCTGGGGCCTGCAGTGGCTGAGTGGATGATGAAGCTACTTCCGGTGCACTCCCATGGCCCTAGGCATCCTTCAGTAAAGAAGGTGTTTTCAGAAATCCCCTTATTGGTAAGCCAACGTTTCCTTTTGTATCTGGTCTGTCAAAGGAAGCAGGCATGAATCTATTCCCAGAAAAGAAGAATGAGACATGGGGTTAAGGCACACCAGAGACTGGAGGGAGAAGGAGAACAAGGGGGGGCAGTCACCAAAGTCCTGGTTTTTCCAAGCTTGAGCCTAAGCTTTCAGAGATATAGAGGCACCTGGGAAATCTGGCTCAGTGACCCATTTCCTCCAGCTCGAAAGGGTGACCTTGTCCACCACGGCATCAAATCCAGCAAGACCAGAACCATAGGAGAGCGCTGAAGGAGGAAAGCGGCTTCAGAAACTTAAGACCATATTCCTGCCTCCTCGTGGCTGATGAAAGGCAAGGCCTGGGTCAAGATGAAGAGATTTCCTTGTGTAAAGAGAATCCAGAGGACCCAGCATGGATCCAAGGCTCCCCCTTCCTTCACTGTTACAGAGTAAAATGAGTCCTCCATTTACTTAGACCATCTTGGAGAGGAGGACACTCAAAGGTCCTAGGAAATCTGGAGCTCCTCTGAACCCCCATAAGGTGCTGCACTTCCCCATCACGGCATCTGCCTTGCTATACTCTCCACCTGTCCACTTGTCCAGGCCTCCAACACCTGAGGGTGACAACTCAATGTCTTACACATAGCATGGGACCTAGCACAGAATATAGGAATCTAGGACCCTGTGATGAGATTTCCTAAGCCTTGATGAGAAGCTAGATGATCTCATATAAGTCACTCAACCTCCCTGGGTCTCAATTTCATCTCTAAGTGTCTCAGACTATAATATCTAAGCAACCATCCTAAATCTAACATTCCATAGTAATACTGATAGGTAAGAACTCATTAGCTATGCAGTGCTCACTATGTTCTAAGTGCTTGACACACAGAAACTCAGTTCTTTCTTATAACAATCCTCTGAGGTAAGCCTTTTTGCAGATAAGGAATTGGAGAAATAGAGATATTAAGGAACTTGCATGAGGTTGCAAAGCTACGAGTCAGAACTGGAATTTGAACCTGACAGTCTGGTTCTAGAATCTATGTGCCTAACCTATCTCTGCTGCTGTATGAGGCCTTCTTTTATTCCATACTGGAGCTGGTGTGAATCTATGCATGCCCAAGAGCCTAGAGGTGCCTAATTCCCCACTAATGTGCTAGAAATATTAACTCTAGTTCATTACAATTAGGTAAAGAGAGCAGCACCCCAATATCTTATAATTTAATCTTTAACACCAATATCTAATAATTTAATCTTTAACACCAATATCTAAAAGCATTGGTATACTTCAATAGTCTTGTCTTCAAATTCTTACTAATTTTATCAGGAATAATGCTAACAACACATGTATGCATAACTAATGTTAATTATAATTAATAGTATTTCCAAAAAGATTATAAAATTGTGTCGCTGTCACTCTGGCAAGTTCTCATACTCTTACTCAACATTAGAAAAAAAAAATCCTTTCTTTACACTAATGATGAATCAACAGGAAAAGAAAGTAAAGAAACAATCCCCTTTAAAATAGCACCCAAAGTAATAAAATACCTAGGAATAAATCTAACCAAGGAGGTGAAAGACTTATACATGGAAAACTATAAACCACTGATGAAGGAAATTAAAGAAGACTTTTAAAAATGGAAAGATATCCCATGCTCCTAGATTGGAAGAATCAATATTGTTAAAATGGTCACACTGCCCAAAGCAATCTACAGATTTAATGCAATCCCTATCAAATTACCCAGGACATATTTCACAGAACTAGAACAAATCATAACAAAATTTATATGGAACCACAAAAGACCTAGAATTGCCAAAGCATTACTGAAGAAAAAGAGAGAGGCTAGAGGAATAACTCTCCCAGACTTCAGACAATACTATAGAGCTACAGTCATCAAAACAACATGGTATTGGTACAAAAACAGACATATGGACCAATGGAACAGAATAGAGCACCCAGAAATGAACCCACAAACTTTTGGTCAACTAATCTTCAATAAAGGAGGCAAGAATATACAATGGAATAAAGACAGTCTCTTCAGCAAATGGTGCTGGGAAAACTGGACAGCAGCATGTAAAACAATGAAGCTAGAACACTCCCTTACACCATATACAAAAATCAACTCAAAATGGATCAAAGACTTAAACACAAGACAAGATACAATAAACCTCCTAGAAGAAAACATAGGCAAAACATTATCTCACATACATCTCAAAAAATGTTCTCCTAGGGCAGTCTACTCAAGAAATAAAAGCAAGAATAAACAAATGGGACCTAATGAAACTTATAAGCTTCTGCACAGCAAAGGAAATCATAAGTAAAACAAAACTACAACCTACAGAACGGGAGAAAATGTTTGCAAATGATGAAACCGACAAAGGCTTGATCTCCAGAATATATAAGCAGCTCATACGAATTAAGAAAAAAACAAACAATCCAATCCAAAAATGGGCAGAAGACCTAAACAAGCAATTCTCCAAGGAAGACATACAAATGATCAATAGGCACATGAAAAAATGCTCAATATCACTAATTATCAGAGAAATGCAAATCAAAACTACAATGAGGTATCACCTCACACCAGTCAGAATGGCCATCATTCAAAAGTCCACAAATGACAAATGCTGGAGAGGCTGTGGAGAAAAGGGAACCCTCCTACACTGCTGGTGGGAATGCAGTTTAATACAGCCACTGTGGAAAACAGTATGGAGATTCCTCAAAAGACTAGGAACAGACTTACTATGATCCAGTCATCCCGCTCCTGGGCATACATCCAGAAGGAACCCTACTTCAAAGAGACACCTGCACCCCAATGTTCATAGTAGCACTATTTACAATAGCCAAGACATGGAAACAGCCTAAATGTCCATCAACAGGTGAGTGGATAAAGAAGAGGTGGTATATTTATACAATGGAATACTATTCAGCCACAAAAAAGACAACGTAACACCATTTGCAGCAACATGGATGTCCATGGAGAATGTCATTCTAAGTGAAGTAAGCCAGAAAGAGAAAGAAAAATACCATATGAGATCGCTCATATGTGGAATCTTAAAAAGAAAAAAAAAGAACATAAATACAAAACAGAAACAGACTCATAGACATAGAATACAAACTTGTGGTTGCCAAGGGGATGGAGGGTGGGAAGGGACAGACTGGGATTTCAAAATTTGTAGATACTGACAGGAATATGCAGAATAAATAAACAAGATTATACTGTATAGCACAGGGAAATATATACAAGATCTGTGGTAGCTCATAGCAAAAAAAAAAAGTGACAATAAATATATATATATGTTCGTGTATAACTGAAAAATTGTGTTCTACACTAGAATTTGACACAACATTGTAAAATGACTATAAATCAATAAGAAAAAGTTTAAAAAAAGAAATAAATACAACTTTTCCTGTAAATTTTAACTGACTATATTTATATTAGCCAAAACTTTTATCAGATTTATTTTGTCCTTTCAGTTATTTTTAAAAGTTAATGCAGAAAATTATTGGTTCTTTGCCTGATAACAATCACACTATTATAGTAATTTAACAGTTGGCTTATGGTTTGGCATCCAGGAAACTGACATGAAAACAGACAATTTACTGACAATATTTAGATATAAGCTATACTATTAAGTAATTAGTAATCTATTTCCTGAATTGCGTGATTTGCATAGTGAAAAGTATAGAACCAGCCATCCCAAGTTTGTGCTGGAAATAGAAAGATTAATTAGACATGGATTCTTGCATGAAAAAAATTAGAGTTTAGTTGAAGAAATGAAGCATACAATAATTTATTACGACACATCATGCAGTGATAAGTGTCCTTATAAAGGGAGAAAGATAGCTGCAATGGGAAAGGAAAAAAAGACAGAGAGAGAAGAGACTCAAAATCAGGACAGACTTGGGGAGCAGAGATCACCTATGCTAGGCTTTGCAGGATTGGTATGATTTATGTGTACAACAGTAAAGAGTGAGAGCCATTCAGGTAGAGAGAACAGCAGGAACAAATTCAGAGGAGTCAAAAAACAGAACAGGCAAGTGTCGTCAAATACTGCACTTCGGTCTGCCAAAGCAAGCATAAAGAAGGAGATAATGGGAATTAAGGAAGAAAACATGTGACAGGGTTAGATTATAGCCTCTTACAATTACCTAAGCAAGCAATAACAGTGTCCTAATTTAAGGCAATGTCGATGGAAATGGACAACAAAGCAGATTCAAGAAGTATTCCAAAGACAGAATCAACACTTGGCAACAGAAGGAAAGGGGGAGGGAAAAAGTCAAAGATGATGCCAAGTTCTGAGCCCTAATGGCTGAGAGAATGTTGTGACATTGACGAAAATCAAGAGAGACAGTGGGAAAAAAAGTCCAGTCCACCTGTTTGAGCTCATGTACCAGTCTCAGCTAGCTCATCACCAAGCAGAAAAAGAGAACATTTGAAGCCTAAGAGTCACTCTGTGAGTCATCAGACATGAAGGGGAGGTTACTTTCACTCCCCCAGAAGTAAAACAAAAGCTGCACATTATGAACCAGACCCTGCAGAACGCCTAAATGTTAAGGTGGGCTGTCTAGAGTGACTCAGTCTTAACTCAGGGCCTCCAAATCTAACCTTAGAGGAAAGTTTCAAAGGTTTTATGTTCCCACTCTTTAGTCCTTAGCTGGTTGAAATCTGAAAGCTATCTTTTCTCTTTTGAGATGTAGTTGTAACATTCGTTTCCTAACTTTCTCAGCTTCATCTACATTAAAAATTAAGCATTGGACAAAGGAGGCAAGAATATACAATGGAATAAAGACAGTCTCTTCAGCAAATGGTGTTGGGAAAACTGGACAGCAGCATGTAAAACAATGAAGCTAGAACACTCCCTTACACCATATACAAAAATCAACTCAAAATGGATCAAAGACTTAAACATAAGACAAGATACAATAAACCTCCTAGAGGAAAACATAGGCAAAACATTATCTGACATACATCTCAAAAATTTTCTCCTAGAAGAAATAAAAGCAAGAATAAACAAATGGGACCTAATGAAACTTACAAGCTTCTGCACAGCAAAGGAAACCAGAAGTAAAACAAGAAGAAAACCTACAGAATGCGAGAAAATTTTTGCAAATGAAACCAACAAAGGCTTGATCCAGAATATATAAGCAACTCATACAACTCAATAAGAAAAAAATAAACAACCCAATCCAAAAATGGGCAGAAGACCTAAACAAGCAATTCTCCAAGGAAGACATACAAATGATCAAAAGGCACATGAAAAAATGCTCAGTATCACTAATTATCAGAGAAATGCAAATCAAAACTACAATGAGGTATCACCTCACACCAGTCAGAATGGCCATCATTCAAAAATCTACAAATGACAAATGCTGGAGAGGCTGTGGAGAAAGGGGAACCCTCCTACACTACTGGTGGGAATGCAGTTTGGTGCAGCCACTATGGAAAACAGTGTGGAGATTCCTCAAAAGACTAGGAATAGACTTACCGTATGACCCAGGAATCCCACTCCTGGGCTTGTATCCAGAAGGAACCCTACTTCAGGATGACACCTGCACCCCAATGTTTATAGCAGCACTATTTACAATAGCCAAAACATGGAAACAGCCTAAATGTCCATCAACAGGTGAGTGGATAAAGAAGAAGTGGCATATTTATACAATGGAATACTACTCAGCCATAAAAACCGACAACATAATGCCATTAGCAGCAACATGGATGCTCCTGGAGAATGTCATTCTAAGTGAAGTAAGCCAGAAAGAGAAAGAAAAATACCATATGAGATCGCTCATATGTGGAATCTAAAAAACAAAAACAAAAACAAACAAACAAAAACAAAGCATAAATACAGGACAGAAATAGACTCAGACAGAGAATACAGACTTGTGGTTGCCAGGGGGCTGGAGGGTGGGAAGGGATAGACTGGGATTTCAAAATTGTAGAATAGATAAACAAGATTACACTGTATAGCACAGGGAAATATACACAAAATGTTATGATAACTCAGAGAGGAAAAAAATATGACAATGAGTGTGTATATGTCCATGAATGAAACATTGTGCTGAACACTTCAATTTGACACAACATTGTAAAATGATTATAAATCAATAAAAAATGTTAAAAAAAATTAAAAAATTAAAAAAATAAAAAATTTAGCATGACAAATTCTCAACTTAGAAGTTGATCAAGGAGGTCCTCTAGATTTCATCATTTGGTTTTACCCTCTATCAATATTCTGAGTAGTCTTTTCATATTGTTCTCAATCTTTAATCACACCACCATCACTTGGTATCCCACTTCAGAGAACCTGTAATTTTAACCCTGTTTCCATGAATCACTTTCACTATGGTTTGTGGGAACTGCCTGACGTATACCCAGAGCATTTGACACGTCACATCTGTCCATTTCTAAGATTGCTTGAGATGACCTTTTCAGGGCACACTTATCTATGCTCCTAGACATTCCTTCAAGTTGAAAAAAACCTGGGAGCAAACTGCTTATTTTTACAAAAAATGTGGGGAGCAAACTGATTGAAAACTCAAGCGCAAGAATTTCACATGGGACTTCACCTAGCAACACAACAAGCAGATGCCTTCTACTAAGCAATGAACTGCAGTCTACTTCCTGGGCATATTTTCATAGATCATGATAACTGAAACCTGACATACATAAAACTGTAGCTAAATACTGATGCCGCTGGGGCAGAGCACCATAAAGAAATTTCTTAGGCTCCTCCTGTTTCTCACTAGGAAACTTTTAGTCCAGTTAAGGGAACACAGATGTAACTTCAAAGGCCTCCAAAAAAGTGCAAATTCTCTCTGATAAATCCTTATCTCCCTGCGATTAACCTATACAGTCCTCAGACAGTTAATAACTCTCTTGTATACATTCCAATAAAAGGTGAAGCTGTTTTATTTACTCCAATCTTGAGTGTGGAGACTCTCTTCTTCTGAACTATTGATATAAGTATGACATTTAAATATGCACCAGGAGCAGCAATGCCATTTGAATATCCAGATTGTGTCGATTACTGTGATGCTAAGCATGCCCATTCCACCCTGGAGTTAAGTACACAGGACCACCACTCTCTGCTCTCAGTGGAGGATTTATAGGGGCTATGCGTCTGGCACTCGGGGAGATGCTGGCTTGCTCTCACCAGTGGTTACATTTACAATACTGTCATATAATTTTCGGATTTTTTAAAGACTTCAAACCTCACAATCTTCAGTGAACTTGCTATCTCGCCATGTTTATCATGGCAGGAAATAAAGGGAAGAGTGCTATGCAGAGACTTCAAATGATGAGCACTTCACAAATGTGTTCTTTATGTCTACACAAAACCAAAATGTTCAGGAGAAAAATGGAAAGGCTAGGTGGTCTACCACCCATATAGGGAGAAAGCCAGTTTGCAGCAAATGTGGCTTAAAAGTTGGTTTGGAAGGGCCACTTGATTTTTCCATGATAAAGGTATTTTATCTTAATTGTTTCCTTTGCTAAATGAGTAGTGTTTAATTGATAAGTAGAAATGAGTTCCCTTCCTCCCCCTTCTCTTTCTTTTTTTGAAAGTGACCAGATGTTCCATTTGGGGCAATTATCTTTGTGACATGGCACTGAGAATATAGAACAGGCCTTGTGTGTTTTAAGAGGCCACATGGCATAAGGGTAAGAGTGGAGGCTCTGGAATCAGGCTTGCCTATGAGTGAAGCCCAGCTCTGCCCCTTTGTCCCCAAATACCACTGGACAAGTAACCCTATGTGTCTCAGTTGCCACATCTGTAAAATGGGGATGATTGTAACAGATCCTGCCTCATCAAGCTGCAAGGATTAAATAATCTGTATCTAGTACATGGAAAGTCTTCAGTGAGTATTATATTATTATTATAATTGAAACACTGGACAGAAGAAATAAAAGTATATACTTCTCACCTCAGGAATTAGGCCCTGAAAAAACAATATAAATTCTCTTATTGGGATTCTGTATTCCCAAAGCATTTGTTCATACTTTACTGGAACAGTTGTAATATTGATGTCTTCTCCACATCAAGCACTGTGCAGGAGGCTTCTCACACATATTATAGACAGAATCAAGCAATATATGAATGTCTGTCTTCCCATGAATATTTTCCTATTTATCCTCTCATTATCTTTTGTTTATCCAGTAAGAATCTGTTATATGCCAGTCAATAAGCTACCCAAATGCACCTGCCCAATATCCCTGGCTACTGCAATCAATGAGTAAATTTTCTAGAAAAGTAACACTTTGCTCCCAAAATGCATAGATTCCCTATGCCAGGATGTGTTGCGAGGACTTACTCTCAGAGGTGGCATCTATCTTTCTGTGCAGTGCTGGCTGAGGAGAGAGAGCCACTGTGCCCTTTGAATGCGGAGCATCACAGTGAGTCATCATGATTCACAAGTGATCAATCACCAAGTGGCATTTAAACATCTTAACTACCAGCAGCATTTGGCTCCAGTTACTGGAAGCTCCTCAGAGTGAATGTGCTCCTGGGGTAAGACCTAAGTTGCTGTCCCTGAGGGCAAAAATGCATATTGCCTGGAAATGCGTAACAAACAACAGGGAGACAAGAATAGACTCATTTTGTGTCACTCTGCACCATGAGGCGTCTGCTGTCTCTCCCTTGCTAAGAACGCTCACCACGCTTCTCTCATGAAGTGTCACACACGCCCCTTATAGTCATGAACAGGGTTGGTTAGAACTAGGAGGGGCACCATCTTAGAGACAAGTGGTGGTCAGAGAGGGGAGTGGGAAGAATCTAGTATTTATTAAATTCCAAAACCAGCCTTCCTGAGTGCCACTTTTAATGATCTTTCCACTGTACCACAGCTGGTGACAAGATTTCAAGATTTTCTGCTCAGCTATTCTTTTACCAGAGTTCCCACTGATCAACTTAATTATCAATATTTTGGTAAAAGCCGTGAGCATAGCCTACCAGCTGCAATGCTCATCTCAGGATCACCCTAGCCACTGACAGAATCTATCACTTTTCATCGTTCTGTAATCTGTAAACCACGCCGGTACAGATTCTTTCACACACTGGAGGTAAGAGAGTAGACTGGTGCAGCTTTTCTGGAGGGCAGCCTGGCAGTGTACCAAACAATTCATACATATATACCCCTTGGGACTTAATCCTCCCATTTCTGGGAAAGCACACTAAGAGATGATCAGAGACATGGCAAACGTGTATATATGGTTAGCAAGGAACAAGACATCTCTGGTCCATATATAGATAGACACAAAATTGAATGAAATATGTATTCACTCAGCAGTTAGCCACACTGGTACACCCTGAAAGGTACCACTGCCCACCCACAGGTGTGGGCCTCATCCCTGCACAGGCTGTATCACGTTCTGGCTCCTTCTTATCTGGCATCTTTTAATAGCAACAGAGCTCCAATTCTCAGGGTGGAGAACTAAAGAGAGACTCCAAGCAAACAGACCCTCGAAGTACCTCCAAATTCAAGACCTGAGACAGTGTGAAGAAAAATACTATGATATGAGTTGTCAATATAAAAAAAAAATTATGCTGAATCACCCACTAAAATGTACTAAACTGTCCTAAACTCCAATAAAAGGCTCAGTAAGAACATTTAAAACACAGGCTTCTTGGGAACATTCACAAATTCAGACACACACACGAAATATTTTTAAATTTTAGAATTCACAAATGAAGCAAAAATCATACTCATTTAAATAATGCAAATGCAGGAGGGAGTGGCCAAGATGGGAGACACAGTAGGAAGACCCTGAGAGTACATCCTCACACAGACACACCAGAAGTACAACTGTTTACAGACAAAGTATCGATGACAATGACCTGAAGACTAGCAGGAAAGATCTTTAACTAGGAAACACAATGAGATGGGTAGGAGGGGTGGAGACTCAGTACAATCAGGACCTACAGCCCCAAGTAGGCAACCCACAAGCGGGACGATCGTCACAACAGCAAATGTTCTCCCTAAGGAGTGAAGGCTCTGACACCCACGTCAGGCTCCCAAGCTGGGGGGTCCTACACCGGAAAGGTGAGTCCCTAGAATTGGTTTTGAAGACTAGCAGGGATGGTGTATGAAATAGCCAGAGGACTGTAGGAAAGACACTCTGCTCTAAAAGAGTGAATGCAAAATCTCACACACTTCAAGAGCCAGTGCAGAAGCAGTAATTTGAGAGAAGCCTGTGTCAGACCCACTTGCTGGTCTTGGAAAGCCCCTCAGAAAACTAGGACACCCTCTGTGGACACAGGCACTGGCAGCAGTCATTTTTGGCAGCTCATTCTACCACAAGGACACTGGTGCTGGCAAGCACCATTTTGGTGTTCTTCATCTAGCCTATTAGCAATCAGGGGCTTCCTCATCCATCATATCAGCAGGTCAGTATCAGTCCCAGGACTCCCCAGACCAAGCAGCCAGCCACAAGGGGAACCAGCCCCACCCACCAGCAGCCTGGCACCCTAGGACTCGTCTCTGTGCACCAGCAGCCAGCAGCCCCTAAAAACAAATTCAAAGGAGTCAGCCCTGCAGCAACAGAAGGGTCCATGCAGCCCACATAACAGGCACTCCTAGAGCATACAGCTCTAGTGACAAGAGAGGAGTGTGTTACTTGGCCCCGTAATGCATCTCCTACATAAGGCTGCTTCTCCAAGGTCATGAACAGAGCTGTGGTTTGTCACATATGGCCTTTTTTTATGTTGAGGTACATCCCTTCTATACAACTTCGAGAGTTTATCATGAATGTGTGTTGAATTTTGTCAAAGGCTTTTCCTACACCCATTGTGATGACTGTATGGCTTTTAGTCCTTCATTTTGTTAATGGGGTGTATCACACCGATTGATGTGCAGATGCTGAAACATTCTTGCATCGCAGCAAAAAATCCCATTTGATCATGGCCTATGATCCTTTTGATGTATGCTGAATTTGGTTTGCTAATATTTTGTTGAGGATTTTTTTTTGCATCTATGTCCAATAGAGTTATTTGCCTGTAATTTTCTTTTGTTGTATTGTCTTTGTTATCAGGGTGATGTTGGCCTCATAAAATAAATTAAGAAATGCTTCCTCCTCTTAAATTTTTGGAATAGTTTGAGAGGGATAGGTATTAAAATGTTTGGTAGAATTCACCTGTGAAGCTGTCTGGCCCTGGACTTCTGTTTCTGAGGAGCTTTTTTTTTTATTACTGTTTCAATCTCTGTACTAGTGATCAGTCTGTTCAGATTTTCTATTTTTTCGTGATTCAGTATTAGAAAGTTGTATGATTCTAAGAATTTGGCCATTTCTTCTAGATCCTCCTATTTGTTGGTGTATAGTTATTCACAGTATTCTCTATAATTCTTTGTATTTCTGTGGTATCCATTTATTATTTCTCCTCTTTCATTTCTAATTTTATTTATCAGATAGGGCCTTCTCTATTTTTTTTCTTACTGAGTCTAGCTAATGGTTTGTCACTTTTGTTTATCTCTTCAAAAATCCAGCTCTTAGGTTCATTGATCCTTTCTACTGTGTTTTCTCTATTTTATTTATTTCTGCTCTGTATTATTTCCCTCTACTAACTTCGGGTATTGGTTGTTTTTCTTTTTCCAATTCCTTTAGGTAGAAGGTTAGATTGTTTACTTGAGACAGTTATTATTTTTTGAGGTAGGCTTACACCTCAATTACCATAATCTTCCGTCATAGTACCAATTTTTCTGTATCCCACAGATTTTGGTATGTTGCATTTTCATTCTCATTTGTCTTCAGGTAGTTTCTGGTTTCTCCTTTGCTTTTGTCATTGACCAAAATAGTTGCTCAGATGCATGTTGTTCAGTAGCATGGTGTTGAGTCTACACATATTTGTGATTTTTCCATTTTTCTTCCTGTAGTTGATTTCTAGTTTCATACAATTGTGTTTTAAGAAGATGCCTGATATGATTCCTATCTTCTTAAATTTTTTGAGACATTTTGTGTCCCAATATATGGTCTATCTTCAAGAAAATTCCATGTGCACTTGATAAGAATATGTATTCTGCTGCATTTGTATGGAATGCACTGTATAAACCTATCAAATCCAAATGGTCTAAGATTTCATTTAAGGCCACTGCAATGTCTTCTTGATGAATTGATCCCTTTATCAGTACATATTGTCCATTTTTGTCTGTTATCTTTTTTAAACTTTGTTTTAAGCTTTAAAGCTTTTTAGAGTTTGTTTTGTCTGATATAAGTATGTCTAACACCCACTTTCTTCTGACTGCCATTTGCTTGGAGTATCACCTCCCATCCCTTCACTTTGAGCCTATGTTTGTCCTCAGAACTGAGGTGGGTCTCCCGAGGCAGCATATAGTTGAGTCTTGATTTTCAATCCATCCAGCCACTGGGTCTTTTGAGTGGTGGATTCAACCCATTTGTATTTAGAGTGGCTACTGACAGATGAGGACTTAGTACTGCCATTTTATCTTTTGTTTTCTGGTTGCTCCATTGTTTTAATTTCCTTATGCTTCTGTCTGCCATTTTGCTTTGGTGGCTTTCCATATTTTCTCAGTTTCCTCTTTTTTAATGCTTTGTGTCTCTGCTCTATGTTGTGTGGTTACCGTGAGATTTCTAAAAAATATCTCATAGATAAAATAGTCTTTTTTCTACTGATAGCCTCTTAACTTCATTTACTTATATGGGCTCCATCCTTTTCCTCTTCCCCTTTTATCTTTCTGTTGTCTCAAAGTGTCACTTACCATGTTGTGAGTCTGTTATCAAAGTGAAATAGCTCTAGTTATCTTTCTGGTTTTTTTTTTCTCCCTTTAACCTTTATGCTATAATAAAATGCTTAAAAACCTATTTTGGTTGAGAATTGCAATTTTCTGGTTCTGTCTATCACCTTGCTCTAAGTTCTGTGTATTTCTGCCTTCTTGTTTCTAACAGAAGAGTGCCTTTCATAACATCTCTTGTAAGGTAGGTCTAGTGGTGATAAACTCCCTCAGCTTTTGTTTGTATGGGAAAGCCTTTATTTCTTCTTCATAACTGAATGATAACTTCACTGGAAAGAATATTCTTGGGTGACAGTTTTTATCTTCCAGTATTTTGAGAATGTTATTTCACTCCCTCCTGGCTTGTAGAGCTTAAGAAATCTGAGAGACTAACAGGGCTTCCTTTGAGGTTACCATTCTTTTTCCCCTGGCTGCCTTTAAAATTCTTTGACTTTTGACAATTTTAATACTATGTATCTTGGAGAAGGTATTTTGGCATTGAGGTAATTAGATGTTCTCTTATTTTCAGGGGCTTGTATACCCAGTTTCTTCTCCAGGTTTGGGGAGCTCTCAGCTATTCTTTAAGTAAACTCTCTGCTCCTTTCTTCCTCATCTCCATCTCTAATGCTGCCCTTCATAACTGAAAGAGTCAGATAGCTCTGGTGGGATTTCCTCTTTTTTTATATTTTATTTCTCTTCCCTATTCTACTTGTATCATTTCTAGATGTCCATCTTTGAGCTTGCTAATTCTCTCTTACATATGGTCTGCTCTGTTTCCAATGCTTTCTAGTGCATTCTTCATCTCATTTATTGGTTTCCTCAATTTCAGAATTTTTGGGGGGTTCTTTTTTAGAGTTTCATTCTCTTTGGTAAAGTATTCTTTCAGTTCATTCATTTTATTTCTGAATTTATTAAACTACCTTTCTGAATTTGCCTGTAGCTCAGTGAGCTTCATGACAGATATTTTGAATTCTCTATTAGTCAGACTGCAATATTCCATGATTTTAAGTTTGTTTTCTGAAAAAATTATTTTCTTTTTCTGGTATAGTGTTACTGTTGTTCTTCATGGTGCTTGATGAGTTGTTCCTCTGCCAGTGCATTTGAATTTAACTGACAGGTTAGAAATTAGAGCACTTTCTTTTGTTTCCTGGTAGGTGGCACTGTAACACAAGTTTCTGGTTTCTCTTACGTGAGCTGTCTCTGCTTATATTTGAGAGTGGGTGTTTTTCAGCCTCCACTTCTCTGTAAGAGGTGTGGCTCTGAGCCTTCACTCACTGCTTCTTTGTTTCTGGGGTCATTGCTGCCTTGCTTCTGCCAGAGCCACTGTTGTCACTGAGATGGTCGGCTATTCCCTCATATCTGGGATCTCCTAAGCTGCAGTCTCTGCTGGGTACCATAAGCTGTAGGAGCCACTGGAGCCATAAACTGGTAAGTTAAGTGGTAAATGGGCAAATTACTAGAGGCCTGAGTAGGCACTAGCATGAGACTGAGAACTTGGAAACCTCTTCACTTTTATCGTCAGGGGAAGGCAAAATTGTCTGGGTTCTACCTCCAGGAACCTTACCATATTCTCAAGGTGAACAGTAAACAAAGATCTCCTCTTAGTCCTGGCAGGAAAAGCGCCAAAGGCTGTGCTTTATCTCAACTCCACACTGCTTTCAGAAGAGTTTGATATTGGTGATATTGCTTGGCAAGAAGTAAGAATAAAGAGCTTCTGGGCAAGGTGGGTGTCATGTCTGGGATGAGTACATGGTAGAAAATGTGAAATCTGTCTGTCTGGCAGGAGTGGGAAAAGTTTTTGTGATGGTTGCAACACATGAGATTGCTGAATAAAATGATAACCGTTTGAGGGTACTGAAGATCAAAAACAGTGAAGAGGAGAGGAAAGGACTATAAAGACTAAGAGAGAAAACTGATGCTAAAGTCAGCTGTTACAGATCATTTGTCCTAAAAGCCTAGAAGGAAAAAGAGATGAGCTAGGAGCTAGCTGAGAAAGTTAATAGAAGGTATTTTTCTTATGTTATTGGGAGCTTGAATATAAGGGAAAGAAAACAAAGGGGCAAAAAAGGTGAATACACTGAGCCATCACTGATACCAAGGAGATCCCTCAGAGTAACCATAGTAACACTAGGTGAACTCATAAGTTTCCAAGCAGCAAAGCCTAGCATGTGTGGAGCCAGGATATTACCGCAGGTCCTGACTCTTCCAACGACTGGTCCGCAGACCTCAGTTAAGTCACATACAATCCATTTCCTAATGAGTAATGTGGGAGCAACAGTCATTTCCCTGTCTACCCAGCACCATCCCCGATCAACACTAGAAACCCATTAAATAGACGTCGGTTGATTACATCACAGACTAGTTATGAGAATATAAAAAAGAAGAAAGCATGTGGGAAGACTTAAGAGTGCTATAAAAGTCATTATTCAGTAAGTGTTATTTGCCAAAGTAGATCAATATTTATCATAAGTTAAAGTCATAACATGATTTCATTTATTCTAATTCCTGAACTTAAAATATACATGGAGTGATTTAACACATTCTGCTTCTCTGGGGAAAATTGCTTACATATAAGTTTTAATATGTTTAGAGTAATGATTCCTAAATATCCACCTGAAAAAATTGCAAGAGAATCAATAGCAGAACATTTCAAAACAGACATTTTGGCTGCACTCCTGGAGACTCTGATTCTGTGGACCTGAGGTCAGACTTGGGGATCTGTACAATTTAAAGATGCTGAGGCAAGGGGAATGGCCAAGATGGTTGAGTAGGAAGACCCTGAATTCACCACCTCCCACAGGCACACCACATTTGTAACTGCCTACAGAGCAAGTGTTGATAAGAAATACTAGAATCTAGCAGAAAAGGTACACAACTAAAGACATGAAAAAGGAACCACAAGATGGGAAGGATGGGCAGAGTTGTGGTCTAGTCAAGACCCATGCCACCCAGGTGGGTGACCTACAAACAGGAGAATTAAAATTAAGAGGTTCTTCCCAAGGAGTGAGAGATCTGAACCCCACATCAGGCTCCCCACGCAAGGGGTCTTGCACCAAGAAGATGAGTCCCTAGAACACTTGGCTTTGAAGGCCAAAGGGGCTTACTTCTAAGGGAGCCAGAGGGCTTTAGGAAACAGACACTACACTCTTGAAGGGCACACACATAAATCTCACATAGTCTGAGACCCAGGGAAGAAGCAGTAATTTGAAAGGAGCCTGGGTCCGATCTACCCACTATCTTAGAGAGTCTTCCAGAGCGCTGAGAGACAACTGGAGTTCAACATGGGGACACAGAGATTGGCAGCAGCCACTCTGGGGAGCTCGTTCTACCACGTGGACACTGGTGCTGGTAAGTGCCACCCTGGAATCCTCCCTCTAGCTACTAGCCTCAGAACTCAGCCCCACCTCTGTCCACCAGCCTGTAGGCACCAGTAGTGGGACACCTGAGGCCAAGCAAAGCAACTAGCTGGGTAGGGACACAGCCCCACCACAGAGCAGGCAGGTTATCTTAAAATATACTGAGCCCACAGCCACTCCAAGACACAGCCCTGCCATCAGAGGGCCCAGGACCTGACCCCACACATCAGTGCATAGGCACTAGTTCCAGTACTCCCAGGGACCTACAGCCAGAGCCCTGGGACCTAGCTCCGCCCAGTGGGCAGGCAACAGTCCCAGGACCTCCTGGGCCCTGACCACCCACCAGTGAGCCCGCTCTAGCCTCAGGACCAGCCTCAGCCACCGTAGGGCAGGCACCAGCTCTAGGACCCTCTGGGCCCTGGTCATGTTCACCAGCAAGTGGCCACCAGCCCCAGGACACCACAGCCCCCAGCCTACTGCGGCAGGACCAGCCCTAGAACCCCCTGTGCTCCCACCCCATACCAGCAGGCCAACAATAGCTCTGAGACACCTCTGTGCCCCTCAACCAGTCACCCTAGGATCTGGTCCCACTTACCAACAGGTCTACACAGGCTTTGGGACACCCCAGATCTCACAACCAACTGTGTCAGGAACCAGCCCTGCCCACCAGAGAGGGTCAACACCCCACTCCAGGACCCCAGGGGCCCTGCAGCCCGAGACCCCAGGATCTGGCTCCACCCACCTCTGAGCCAGCACTAGTCCCAGAGTCCCTGGGCCTCAGTCCCACACACCAGTGCCTTGACATCAGCTCAGCGATCCATGAACCCTGCAGCAGAGACACCAGGTCCTGGCTTTACGAGGAGGAGGCATCAGCCCCGGTACCACAGCAGCCCCACAGCCTGCCTTCTCAGGACCTAGCCAACAAACCCGCAGGCCGGCACTAGACCCAGGACCACCCAGGCCTGGCCATGGCCACCAGCAGGCCAAGAAAACCTTCTGGGACACCTTAGGCCCTTCAGCCAGCAGTCTCAGGATTCAGTCCCACACTCCCACCCCACACCCATGGGCTGACACCAGACTCATAGACCCCTAAGGCCCTGCAGCCTGTAACACTGTGACCCAGGCCCATACACCAGTGAGACAGCACTAGCATCGGGAGCCCTGGGTCTCAGCCCCACCCACCAGCACGTGGACACCAGCCCTGGGACCACCCCCTCCCAAGGACCCATAGCCAACCATGTCAGGAACTGGCCCCACCCACCAGCAGGCTGACACTACATCAAGGAAGGAACCCAAGCCCTGCAACCACCCACCCCAAAACCTGGCTCTGCCCACCACGGGGCCAGCACTAGCCCTGGAACTCACCAGAGTTCCATAGCCAGCTGCCTCATGACCCAGCCCCATCAACCAGCGGTCAGCAGCCTCCACACAAGGCAAGAACTGGCATCCCATCAGACCAGGGGCCAGCCATGTCTACCAGACCACCCACAGTAGTCAGCCTGCCACAACAGAAGGACTCACACACCCCACATAGGGGGCACCCCTAAAGCACAGAGCTCTGGTGACCAGAGGGGAGTGTGCTGCCAGCACACAAAAGACACCTCCTATAAAAGGCCCCTTCTCCAAGGTCAGGAAATGTAACCAACCTACCAGACACACAGAAACAAAAACAGAAAACTAGTCAAAATGAGGCAACAGAAGAATATGTTCCAAACAAAGTAAGAAGATAAAATCCCAGAAGAACTGAGTTAAGTGGAGACAGGCAATCTACACAACAGAGAGTTAAAAGTAATCATCATAAAGATGATCAAAGAACTTGGGAGAAGGTTGGACAAACAGTGTGAGAAGTTAAACGTATTTAACAGAGTTAGCAAATCTAAAGTAGAAGCAAACAGATGAATAATACAATAACTGAAATGAAAAATACACTAGAAGCAATCAACAGTAGATTAAATGATCTAAAGGAACAGATCAGTCAGCTGGAAGACAGAGTAGTGGAAACCACTGAAGCTGAACAGAAAAAAGAATTTTTAAAAAATGAGGATGGCTTAAAAGACCTCTAGCACATCAAACATACTAATATTTGCATTACAGAAGTCCCAAAAGGAGAAGAGAGAAAGAGAGAAGAGCTAAGAACATATTTAAAGACAGAAGAGCTGAAAACTTCCATAACCTGAGAAAGGAAACAGACCATCCAAGCCTAGGAAGAAAAGAGAGCCTCAAGCTGGATCAGCTCAGTAAGGTCCACACCAACACACACTGTAATTAAGATGGCAAAAATTAAAGATAAAGTGAGAATACTAAAAGCAGCAAGGGAAAAGAAACAAGTTATGTACAAACGCACTCCCACAAGGTTATCAGCTGACTTTTCAGCAGAAACTCCAGAGGCCAGAACGGAGTGGCATGATATATTTAAAGTGATGAAAGAAGAAAAACCTACAACCAAAGTATTCTAGTATTAAGGTTTTCATTCAGATTTGATGGAGCGATCAAAGTTTTACAGACAAGCAAAAGCTAAAAGAATTCTCTTAGGAAAAAAAATAGGCCAAAATTTGAACCATGAAAATTAGAAAAAGAAAAAGCTGATTTGTAAAGGCAAATATACAGTAAAGTTAGTAAATCAACCATATACAAAGCTAGTAGAAAGGTTAAAAGACAAAAGAATATGAAAATGAATACATGTATATTCATGTATGACTGAAGCACTGTGCTGTACACCAGAAATTGACAGAACACTGTAAATTGACTATATTTCAATAAAAAGGCAAAAAATAAATAAGTAAAATAAAAGAATAAAAAACGACAAAAGTAGTAAACATCATTTATATTTAAAATAAGTAGTTAAGGGATATACAAAACAAAAAGATGTAAAATATGATGTCAAAAACAGTAATCATGGTGGGAAGGGAATAAAAATGCAGAGCTGTCAAAGTATATTTGAAGTTAAAAGATTAGCAACATAAAATAATACATATGTATTGTATATATATAGATTGCTATATATAAACCTGATAACCACAAATAAAAAAATCTGTAATAGACACTTACACAAAAAAGAGAAAAGAATCCAACATTAATGCTATAGTTATCAACTTACAAGGGAAAAAGTGGGGGAAGGTATAGCTCAAGCAGTATAGAAGATGCTTAGCATGCATGAGGTCCTGGGTTCAATCCCTGGTACCTCCTCTAAAAACAAACCTAATTACCGCCCACCTGCCACACCAAAAATAAATAAATAAATAAAAATACAAGGGAAGAGAGCAGAAGGAGGAGGGAGGGGAAAAAAAGAACTACAAAAGCAACCCAAAGCCAATTAACAAAATGGCAATAAATGCATACAAATCAATAATAATGGTCTAAATGCTCCAATCAAAAGACAGAGTGCCTGAATGGAGACAAAAAACAAGACCCATATATATGCTACCTACCCAAGACTCACTTCAGATCTAAAGACACACAGACTGAAAGTGAGGGAGTGGGAAAAGGTATTCCATGCAAATGGAAATCAAAAGAAAGCTAGGGTAGCAAAACTTAGCAGATAAAATAGACTTTAAAGCAAAGACTGCAAAAAGAGACAAAGAAGGATATTACATAATAACCAAGGGATGAATCCAAGAAGAGATAACAATTTTAAATATATATGCACCTAACACAGGAGCACCCAATACAAGTATTTTCACCTAAAGAAAATATTAAAGAAGTAAAGGGAGAAATTGATAGTAACGCAGTAATAGTAGGGAACTTTAACACCCGCCCTTGCATCGGTAAACAGATCATCCAGACAGAAAGTCAATAAGGAAACACAGGCCTTAAATGACAAAGTAAACCAGATGGACTTAATAAATAAATATAGACCATTCCACCCAAAAGCAGCAGAATATACTCTTCTCAAGTGCACATGGAACATTCTAAAGGATAGGTCACATACCATGCCATAAAACTATTCCCAGTGAATTTAAGAAAATTAAAATTATATCAAGAATCTGTTCTGACCACAATGCTGTGAGACTAGAAATCAACTACAAGAAAAAACTGCAAAAAACACAACCACGTACAGGCTAAACAATATGCTACTGAACAACTAATGGGTCACTGAAGAAGTCAAAGAAGAAATCAAAAAATACCTGGGCACACATGCAAATGAAAACATAACCAACCATTCAAACACCTACAGGATGCAGCAAAAGCAGTTCTAAGGGGGAAGTTAATAACAATACAAGCCTACCTCAGGAAACTAGACACATCTCATATAAACAACCTAACCTCATACCTAAATGAACTAGAAAAAAAAAACAAAACCCAAAGCCAGTAGAGCAAAGCGAACCGTAAAGATCAGAGCAGAAATAAATGAAGTAGAGACTAAAAAACAAACAAACAAAAACAACAGAAACTATCTATGAAACTAAGAGCTAGTTCTTTGAAAGATAAATAAAACTGATAAACTTTTAGCCACACTCATCAAGAAAAAAAGTTTTAGCCAGACTCATCAAGAAAAAAAAGAGAGGGCCCAAATCAATAAAATCAGAAATGAAAAGGGAGAAGTTACAACCTACACCACGGAAATACAAAGGCTCATAAGAGACTAATACAAACAACTATACACCAATCAGATGACAACCTAGAAGAAATGGACAAATTCCTAGAAATGTACAATCTCCCAAGACTGAATCAAGAAGAAGTAGAAAACATGAACAGATCCATTACCAATACTGAAACTAAATCAGTGATTTTAAAAAACTCCCAGCAAACAAAAGTCCAGGACCAAATGGCTTCACAGGTAAATTTTACCAAACATCTAGAGAAGAGTTAACACCTATCAATCCCAACTATTCCAAAAAATTGCAGTGGAAAGAATGCTTCCAAACTCATTCTACAAGGCCAGCATCACCCTGACACCAAAACTCAACAAAGATACAAAAAAATTACAGGTCAATATCCCTAATGAACATAGATGTAAAAATCCTCAACAAAATATTAGCACATTGACTCCAACATACACCAGGATCATATACCATGAATAAGTGGGATTTATCCCAGAGATACAAGATTTGCTCAATATCTACAAATCAATCAACATGATACACCACATTAACAAACTGAAAAATAAAAATCATGTGATCATCTCAACAGATGCAAAAAATCTTTTGAAAAAAATTCAACATTCATTTATGATGAAAAACTCTCAACAAGGTGGGTATACAGGGAACATATCTTAGTGTAATAAAGGCCATATATGATAAGCACACAGCTAACATCATATTCAACAGTAAAAAGCTGACAGCATTTTCTCTAAGATCAGAAACAGGACAAGAATGCACATTCTCTCTACTTTTATTCAACATGGTAATGTAAGTCCTAGCCACAGCACTTAGACAAAGAAATAAAAAGAAACCAAATTGGAAAAGAAGTAAAACTGTCACTGTTTGCAGATGATGTAATACTATGCATAGAAAATCCTAATGATGCTGTCAAAAAAACTACTAGCACTCATCAATGAGCATGGTAAAGTTGCAGGACACAAAATTAATATACAGAAATCTATTGCATTTCTATACACTAACAACAAGCTGTCAGAAAGAGAAATTAAAGAAACAATCCCATTTACCATCACATCAGAAAGAATAGAATACCTAAAAGTAAGCCTATCTAAGGCTGTAAAAGACCTATACTCAGAAAAGTATAAGATGCTGATGAAAGAAATTGAAGGTGACACAAACAGATGGAAAGTATACTGTGTTCTCAGACTGGAAGAATTAATCCTGTTAAAATGATCATACTACTCAAGGAAATCTACAGATTCAATGCAATCCCTATCAAATTTCCAATGGCATTTTTCACAGAACTAGAATAAATAATTTATAATAAATTATAATAAATTATAAATAAATAATAAAAATTTGCACAGAAATGCAAAAGATCCTGAATAGCCAAAATAATTTTGAGAAAGAAGAATGCAGCTGGAGGAATCATGCTTCCTGATTTCACACTATATTACAAAACTAAAGTAATCAAAATAGTGTGCTACTGGCACAAAAACAGACACACAGATCACTGAAACAGAACAGAGTCCAGAAATAAACCCTCAAACTTCTGGTTAATTAATTTACGACAAAGGAGGCAAGAATATATACAATGTAGAAAAGACAGTTTCTTCAAAAAGTGCTGCTGGGAAAATGGGAAAGCTATAAGCAAAAGAATGAAATTAGAGTATTTTCTCACACCATATACAAAAACTCAAAATAGGTTAAGGACCTAAATGTAAAACAAGATACTATAAAACTCCTAGAGGAAAACATAGGCAGAATACTCTTTGACATAAACTGCAGCAATATTTTTTGAATCATTCTCCTAAAGCAAAGGAAATAAAAGCAAAAATAAACAAATAGGACTTAAACTTGAAAGCTTTTGTACAAAAAAAAAAATCGACGAAATAAAAAGACAACCTACTGAATGAAAAATATTTGCAAATGACATGACAATAAAGGATTACTATCCAACATATGTAAACAGCTCATACAACTCAAAATTAAAAAACAAATTACCCAATTAAAAAAATGGAGACATAGTAAACAATCTTATGGTTACTGGGGAAAGAGGGTAGGAAGGGATAAATTTGGGAGTTTGAGATTTGCAAATGTTAACCACTATATATTAAAATAGATTTTAAAAATATAAATTTCTTCTGTATATTACAGGGAACTGTATTCAACATCTTGTAATAACCTTTAATGAAAAAGAATATGAAAACAAATATAGTATATATGTGCATGGCTGGGACACTGTGCTGTACACCCAAAATTGACACACTGTAACTGACTGTACTTCAATTTTTTTTTTAATGAGCAGAAAATCTGAATAGACACCTCTACAAGAAAGACATAAAGATGGCCAAGAGGCACATGAAAAAATGCTCATCATTAATTACCAGAGAAATGCAAAATAAACCACAATAGGTATCACCTCATACCTGTCAGAATGACTATCATTAAAAAGAATACAAATAACAAATGTTGGTGAGGATGTGGAGAAAGAGAACCCTCATATACTACAGGCGGGAATGTAAACTGGTGCAGCAACTATGGGAAACAGTATAGATACTCCTCAAAAAACTAAAAATAGAGCTACCACATGATGCAGCAATTCTACTCCTGAGATACATATTTCCCCCAAAATGAACACACTAATTCAAAAAGATATGGGCACTCCAACATTCATAGCATCATTATTTACAATTGCCAAGCTATAGAAGCAACCTAAATGTCCATCAACAGATGAATGGACAAATAAGATATGATGCACACACACACAATGGAATACTACTCAGCCATAAAAAAGAATGCGGGTTTTGCCATGAGCAACAACATGGATAGACTTAGAGGATGCTGAGTGAAATTAAGCCAAATACTGTATGATATCACTTATATGTAGTATCTAAAAAATAAACAAACTGGTGAATTTAACAAAAAAGAAACACACTTATGGAGAACAAACTAGTGGTTACCAGTGGGGAGAGGGGATGGGAAAGGCACAATATAGAGGTAGGGATTAAGAGGTACAGACTACTATGCATAAAACAAGCTACAAGGAAAGATACGTTGTAGAATACAAGAAATGTAGCCAATATTTTACAATAACTATAAATGTAATATAACCTTTAAAACTGTGAATTACTGTCGTGTGCCCGTAACATATAATATTGTACATCAACTATATCTCAATAAACAGATTCATGCACTCCCCAACATTGATAGCAACGTTATGTGTGATAGCCAAGATATGGAAGCAACATAAGTGTCATCGATAGATGAATGAATAAAGATGTAGTATATACATACAATGGAATACTGCTCAGCCATAAAAAAGAATGATATTTTGCCATTTGCAACAATATAGATAGACCTGGAGGGTATTATGCTCAGCAAGATAAGTCAGACACGGAACAAATACTGTGTGTTATCACTTAAACATGCAATCTAAAAAATAAATGAGTGAATATAACAAAATAGAAACAGACTCACAAGTATAGAGAAATAACTAGTGTTTACCAGTGGGGAGAGGGCAGAGGGGAGGGACAAGGGCAAAGGATTAAGAAATACAAACTACTATATATATATAAAATAAATAAGCTAAAAGGATATGTTGTACAACACAGGGAATATAGCCAATATTTTATCACTTTAAATGAGGATAACCTATAAACATTTTGAATCACTACGTTCTACATCTGAAACTAATATATTAATGTAAATCAACTATATCTCTTAAAAAAAAAAAAAAAGTCTTTGTATGGCTAAACTGTCCACCATGTCAGAGAAATCGAAGACATTTCAGACATGCAAGGTCTAAGAGAAATTAACTCCCATGTTCCCTTTCTCAGAAAAATAAAACAACAATAAAGTTCCTAAGGCGATTCTAGTGTGCAGGCAGCTTCGGGAAGTACTAACTGAGGTCTTATCTCTCTCAGGTAATTACTAGACTGTTCTCAAAGAGCAAAAAAGCCACCAGTACCTTCTAGAACTCCACCATGGAAGGGGTCAGAAATCCCCACCGCGGGATACTCTCGGCTCACAGCGCCTCCCTGGGCCACATCCTCTATTTCTCTTTTCCCTTTCTCCAAAAGCTGCCTCCCTCTACCCCAACATTTGGGTTCTGCCTCCCCTCACCCCAAAACCAACTGCAGCAAAGGCAGCCACCTCCTTTCCCTCTTCATGCTCTGCTGCCCCTGTAGGTAATAAGCACGCGGGCCCTTTTCCTTTTAAGGGATGTCAACAGACAATTACTACAAAGTAGAGGGAAAACGAAAGTGGGGAGAGAGAAAGCGTCCAGGCTCTCTAGGTTCTTACCGCCACAATCCTGGTCCATGGTTCTTGGTTCCCATCAGAAAGCTTGAGCCAGGCGGGAATTTTCATGGTAAAGAGCTGCGGGGAAGGTTCTGGTTCAAGATGGCGACATAGGAGTCTCTTCGGTTCTCCTCCTCCCAGGAGGAGTGAACCTGCACTACATGTGAAACAACTTCCTCAGGAAAAAGGAAGCAAACAAACAAAACAAAACAACACCCCCCCCCCAAAACTGTCTAACAACGCCCACAAACCAGGCAAACCAGGGAAGGCAAGCATGGAGAGTCGGGCACAAGCCCCAGCCCTGACGCGGCCGCCCACGGTCAGGAGGGAACGCAAACCCTGGGCTTCTCCCTGAGGAGTGACGGGTTTCAACCCCATTATCAGGCACCACACCTTGTAAGACTTGCGCCTGAGAGACGGGCCCCCAACCACCACGGCTTTAAAACCGAGAGACGCCACGCCACGTCCAGGAATCCCACAAGGCCGCGGGGCACAGGGCGCAACTCTTAAAGGGCCCGTGGACTCAGACTCACCTGGAAACCACCATCCATCAGGAGGCGCCTGGACCGTAGGTGAATGAGGCTCAGGTGCTAACACTAAAGCGTGGGCCTGAGGGGTAGCCATCT
Source organism: Camelus bactrianus (assembly GCF_048773025.1). Classification (NCBI taxonomy): domain Eukaryota; kingdom Metazoa; phylum Chordata; class Mammalia; order Artiodactyla; family Camelidae; genus Camelus; species Camelus bactrianus. Next base: position 79,474,014 of record NC_133544.1, read on the forward strand.
AATTTAGCACACCTGAGGGGCCTCCTGGCTGGGCCGCATCATCCTTAGGCTCTCTTTCCACCTCACTCTAGCCAGCAAGCGCCATCTTTTTTTTTTTTTTTCTCTTTCTTTTTCCCACCAGGCGCCATCTATACTCTCTCCCTCTGCCTCACTGCGGCTGGTGGGTGCCATCTTCCCGCTGCCCCTGCCACGCTCCAGAGTACCAGTATTTCCTGGAGGGGAGATTTTACATACATCTGATGGCCCAGTTTTTGTGGCTGCCACCCAGGGGATTCTGCTTGATCACCTGACCCCGAAGGGTAGGGGAATTGAGATCCTGAGTCCCGTGAGAGAGTTCTTAGTGTTGAACCACAGAAGAGGGAGTTCTTAGTAGGCTACCACCCCCAGGGCACTGGGCGGCCAGCCAGCTGAACCCCTCCCCACCCCACCACGTCTTCCTGTGAAGGCGGTGTATTGGCTTGTCCAGGAGCTTTGCCCTGGGGGGCAGGCTTCTGGTCTGACACACAACTACAAGCCAAGAGAGGTGCTCGCAGGGAACGTAGACCAGTGGAAACCATCTTTGCGCTCTCCTTCCGCCTCGCTCCAATTCTCTGATATCTCCCAGAAAGGAGTTTATACCCTTGTATAATTTTGTAGCTGCCACCAGGGTACACCTCTAGATCACTTGGCTCTGGTGGCCAATTGGCTTATAACTGTAGGTCCCAAAGGTCTATAACCAACCAAAGAAAAGTTCTTAAATGGCTACCGCAAGAGGAAACAGACCCAGAGCTCAGTCTTTTCTGTGAAAGTGGCCTATTACTTTCTCATCATAAATGCAGCCTGAAGGGCAGGCTTCTAATTAAACACACATCTGAGGGCTGACTGCAATCCTTTGCAGAGACCTGGGAGGCGGGCACCATCTTCAGGCTCTCCCCAGCAGCGCTCTAGAGGACCAGTATCTCTGAGACAGATTTTACATGCATCTGGTGCCCCAGTTTTTCTGTCTGGTGCTCAGGTTTTTGCAGCAAGGGGCACACGGTAAAGATAATGGATTCATCACATATAAAGCTAATAGGAAAGTCTACAGCATGATTTTGGTGGTAGAAACACAAAGGGGGAAAGTGAAAGACATTATCAAATAATTCTAGTGAACATTATAGGTTTTTGCATTTGCAATTAAGCCATGTTTTTCTTTATTTTGTCATGGAAGAATGCTGTAATATGGTGTGATTTGCAGTTACCTGTGTTTTTTACATCTTTCCTCCCATTCACATTGACCACCTTTCCCCAACCAATAACTCATATCTACTATTTCCTTCAGCATTTTTTTCAAAGTTCACCTACTCCTGGAAGACTGACTAGTCCCAGCTGATGGAATCCCTCCTCCCCTCTATACTTATGCAAATAGTTGGTTCCATATCATAACACACTAATGACTACTGTGCTTGGCTTTGCTAGGTCACTTCTGGGGATTGTATTGTCACTTCCTCAAATTAGGATCCCGCATGCCCCAGCCCAATCCAGGGCTATCATGAATCCATGTGTGCACCTCAGAAGCCAGCTAGGAAGTGGGAAGCAGTGAAAAGAACAGAATGAAGAGTAGGGGAACCCTGCAGCTTGGCACCTAGCCTGCAGATCCCAGGCCTGTTCCTAAGCCCTCAAATATGTGGCTTTTGGCAGTAAAACTAATTCTACACCTGCCTGACTACTGAGATGAGCCCGCAAGTGGTCGACGCTTAGTTCCTCTAGCCCAGCAGGGCCACAAAAGTCCATGACTGATATTAAATAGTACATTTTGCAAGGTCTGCTGAACTAATCAGGGGTGTGACATTACCTCTATAATTCCTGAAAACAGTTGCCAGTTCCTAATCCAAGTTAGAGTGAATCTTGCTAATTAGTTTACTTCTCAATTTTATCTTTTTTTTAATTGTTTTTAAAATCAGGATCAAACAAAAGCTGAACTAAGGATAAAGGGGTTAAGATACTTTCAACAAAGAAATTTCAATTAACTTTAGGTTTAAAATACATTTTATTGAATCTTAAAATTATTTTTAATATTTGCTGTTGATAGCATCTTGTCTGATTTAAGACCATCTATAGATTGATTCAGAGTCATAGTCTCTTTTTTTCAGTAACATACTAAATTACTGAGAGGTGAACAGGATTGAGGATGAGTGTTTTTTGTTTTTGTTTTTGTTTTTAAGTTAAATTGGTATGATCTGAAGAGTGAATCCATGTAAAAGATGTCTGCACTGGAGGACTCCACCAGACATGCTCCACAATCCCTTCCAAGTAGGTTTATCCCCTTTCCCAGAACACTCAGAAACCTTATTCCTGGGGTGTTACTGTCACCTAGTGGAAATTTCAGTAAATGCTTTCTCAAGGTATATTTTCCTCCCTACTTTCTCCCTCACCACTCTCACCAACTATTCTTTTCTCCGCCTCTCTCTATGTCATAGGTGCCCTCACTTAGACCCAGAAGAGAAAACGTTTGTCTAGTCATGGGAACATCCTTGAAATCCGGGGCCTTGTGCTAGCAGGACAGCAGTATTTCTATACAGCCAAAAGTGATCTGACAGAACCACATGTAAGAGAAAACTGAAATTAAGATACATTTGTGTGAATAAACAAAAAAAAATTTTAAGTGAAAAATGAAAAGTATATATGGTATGCTACCTTTTGTAAGAAAGAAGGTAAAATTTTAAAATATATACTTGCAATGTTGTATGTCAATTGTAAACATACTTGGGGGAAGTATATTTGCTTATTTTTGCAAAACAAAATGCAGAAATGATAAACCAGAAACTAATGGGATTGGTTACCTAAAAAGATAAGATAGGAATGAGTGGAAAAGATAGAGAAAACAATGAAACAACTCTGACTACATTTTTATAGTTTAGATTTTTGAACCTTGTAAATGTTTATATTTTCAAAATATAAAATGAAATCAACAGTTTGGAGGGACTCTAAACTGTACAGAAACAGAAACAAATCAACCTAAGTACAATTACAGCAATAACATGACTCCTTGAAAGGAGGAAAAAAAAACTATTGCAAGTAATTTTTTAGTGCAAAACTAACTTTCCACCATCATGGGTAAAGGGTAATAAGAACTGCAAGAAAACCTTGAACTTCACCTGGTAAGTTTGTTGTAGGTAGCAATTTTAATGTAGTAATTCTGAAACTATTTTTGTGTATATTTTAGAATGGCAAATAAATATATTGATGTTGGAAATCAGTTTTCCTGGTTCGGGAGTTGTTTTTGTTTTGTTTTGTTTTTTTTTTTTTCTTAAGACATGGAATGTGGGAAGAAGATGCAAACCCTAAAGAATTAGATTAAGAAATTAGGGGTATTATTACAAATTCATGGTTTTTAAAGTTATATATTTCTTAGCTTTGTCCATTGAAAGAGCCTAGAAGCAATGACTGTCCTGTAGCAAGAAGTACACCTTGTACCCTGATCTCAGTATCTTAATACCATAGTCCAATGGAAGGAAGCAGTGTTCTGTGATAAAACTGCTGATTCCAAGTGAGTCAGGGAAAGTACAAGGTGATCCTGGATCACATTCTCATTTCAGTGTATAAAAATGTGCTCAAAGGTGGATGAGGACCTGCAAGAGGACATAGGGGCCAGCCAAGATAAATAATAGAAAACAATTACATGTTGAACTCTAAAAATCTGTGAGTCTATACCTATTCTTAAAAAGAGAGCAAAAGAAAAAGGATGCCAATGAGCATGTAGAAGAAATGATAGAAATGAAAAATCATTATTTTAGAACCATCATAGGAATAATAGATTCAGGCAAAAATCATCAAAAGGTGCTAAAATCATTCAGTGAAAAACTGGGACATAAAGGAACATTTATTGAGTCTGAAAGTATCACTGCACAGAATATGTATTAATTACAAAGAAAAATATACCTTTACAATAAACCTGGCAGGGAGCACTTTGACTCAGGGAAGAAACTTACTGTGAATGATAACAGGACAAATCAGCAGTGGACACCTCTTGCTACGACACACTGAGAAGGATGCAACCTCACTTCTGTGATATTCCTGCCAAAACTGCATGATCGGAGTCAAAGCTTGAGGAACCATCAAATAAATTCAATTGAAAACATTTTACAAAATAACTGGCCTGGACTCCTAAAATATCAATGTCATGAAAGACTGAAAAAGACTGGAGAACTGATCTTGATTGAAGGAGACAAAAAAGACAGATAATTAAATACAATGTGTAATCCTTGATTGGCTCTTGGATGATTAAAAAATACTATAAAAGACATTATAGAAATAACTGGTGACTTTTGAATAAGGACTCCTAAATACATCAGATAATAGAGTTGTATCAATTTTTAAATTCCCAAGTGTTATAACTCTACTGTAGCTAAATTATGCTCTTGTTTCCTTTTTCTTTTTTCTTAGGTTTATTTTTAAGTTTACATCAAGTGAAAAACATCTATTGGTTTTGACAAATGCATAGAGTCCTGTAACCACTACCTCCAGAGATAGAACCCAGTCATATTTCCTGATAGAGCAAGTGCACACCACCTGTGGGCCAACGAACCCCGATCTGTTCCCTTGACCCTGGGGTCTGATTCAGATGCCAGGTAAATGGAGCCTCTCCAGTCTAGCTTCCTTCATTTACATAATGCCTCGAGATTCCTCCGTGCTATCACCCTATCAATAGCTTGTTCCTTTTTTGTGTGGAGTAGGATTCCTTTCTACAAATGTCCCACCATTAGTTTATCCATTCACTGGCTGAAGGACATCTGGGTTGTTGTTAGTTCTGAGTGATTACAAACAAAGTACCTGCAAATATTCATGTACAGGACTGTGTGTCAAAATATGCTTCCATTTCTCTTGAGTAAACACTTAGAAGTCAGATTTGTGGGTCATGTAGGAAGTGTATTTAATGTCACAGGAAATTGCCAGATCTTTCCAAAGTGAATGTGCCTTTTTTTTGGTTTGTTTTTATTTTTTAAATTTTTATGCAATTTTGAAAACTTACTTTCTATTTACAGTTATTATAAAATATTGGCTATATTCCCCATGTTGTACAATACATCCTATTTTATACCCAATTATTTGTACCTCTCACTCCTCCACCTTCATATTGCCCCTTCCTAACCGTCCCACTGGTAACCACTAGTTTGTTCCCTATATCTGGGTATCTGCTTATTTTTTGTTATATTCACTAGTTTGATGTGTTTTTTAGAGTCCACATATAAGTGATATTATACAGTATTTGTCTTTCTCTGTCTGACTTATTTCACTTAGCATAATGCCCTCCAAGTACATCCATGTTGCTGCAAATGGCAAAATTGTATGCTTTTTATGACTGAGTAGTATTCCATTGTGTATGTATACCACATCTTCTTTATACATTCATCTGCTGATGGACATTTAGGTTGCTTCCATATCTTGGCAATTGTAAATAATGTTGCTATGAACATTGGGGTGCACATATCTTTTTGAATTCATTTTGGGGGGAAGGGGGGATATACCCAGGAGTGGAATTGCTGGGTCAAATGGTATTTTTAGTTTTTAGAGAAACCCCCATACTGTTTTCCACAGTGGCTGCACCAATTCATATTCCCACCAACAGCATACAAGGGTTCCCTTTTCTCCACTCCCTCACCAACATTTGTTACTTGTGTCCTTGTTGATGATAATCATTCTGACAGGTGTGAGGTGATACCTCATTGTGGTTTTAATTTGCATTTCCCTGACGATTAGTGATGTTGAGCATCTTTTCACGTGCCTGTTGAGAGAATGCTTTTGTTTTTAGGTGATACATGCTGAAGTTTTTAGGAAATGTCACAACGTCTATAACTATCTCTCAAATGGTTTAAGATATGTTAATATGTATCTCAGAAATATAAGAATGCCTTTAAAAATAACAATTATGACATACTATTTTTAAAGCATCTTTGGTAATTGTATTGTCCAACCATAGATCAATACTGCAAAGATGATAAGTAAAACTAATCTCAGAGATCAAATCTGATAATTTGGTGGTGGTGGCTAAGAGCACCGCGTTAAGGATAATTCTAATATATGATTAGGCTCAGCCCGAGAGAATGCCATGATTCGTTGGCTAGGTCTTCCATGGTGCCCAGAAGTTCCCTATATGTTATCTGGATCATATCACAAGCATAAAACAGGGTAACATGAGACAGCAAGCTATAAGCTAGAAGATAAAAAGGAGATCCCAGCATCACTAGTCAAAGTCTGAACTTTTCTTCAATAGCTGACCTCCTCCCTTTCAAAGAAATCAGGACAGACCTAGTTTTCTAGCTATTATGAGTAACAGTATAATGAAACAAAAGGCAAGTGTGTGGCGGTGTATGCGTATATGCATTTAAACTTTGAAGAACTCTTTGATCATGCCAGAGTCCACTCATGTGCATAAGAGACAACTGTACAGAAGAGCTCTTTAGAGTAACAGCCACTTTTTTAAAAATGCATGAGCAGATGGAGAATATCAGCAAAGATTGAAACTACAAGAGTCAAATGGAAATCCTAGAAATAAAAACATAATGTCAGAAATGAAAAATTATTTAGCTAGGCTGTCACAGCTGAGGAAAAAACTCAGTACATGAAGATAGACCAAGGAATTCCCCAAACTGAAACACAAGGAATTAAAAAAGAGTGAACAAAAAACCATGCATCCAAAAACAGACAATATCAAATTGCCCAACATATGAATAATTGAAGCCATAGAGGGGAAACAGAGAGAAAATAGGGCAGAAGAAATATTTGAAGAGATAATGACCAAGAAACTTTCCAAAATTATGAAAGACATTGCACTATAGATCAGAAGCTCACAGAACCCCAAACAGGACAAATTAAATACCATACCCATGCACACACACCCTAGACTAACTGCTGAAAACCAAAGATAAGGAGAAAATCTTGAAGATAATCATTAAAAAGTTAATTACATTCAAAAAGCAAAGATAAGAAACAAAGCAGTCAGAAACTGTACAAGCCAAAAGACAACAGAGTAATATCGTGAAAGTACCAGAAAAATAAAACTATTCCTACCAGAATTCTTTACCCAGTGAAAATACCACTCAAAAGTGAACGTTAAATAATATTTTTTCAGAAAAACAAAAGCTGTAAGAATCTATTGCCAGGAGAGCTACAGTTCAAGAAATGTTAAAGGAATTTTTCAGACAGAGGACTTGGATCTACACAAATAATCTTGCCACATAAGTAATCACTAAAGCATGGTATTATAATTCATTAGTGACTAGAAGTTAGTTATCCATGACTGCTGTATGTAGTAGTCAGAGAGAATTCAATGGAGACATTACAATCTGAAAGAAACAGAAGAGAATGATGACAAGCTAACTAATGTGTTTTACCATGGCCGTAGTCCCTTTAGAGGAAAACTGCAAAGTCTCTACCAGTGAGTATCTTATGTACGGTAACCAAGTTTTGAATTGGAAGACTCCATCCCCCTCTCTCTTCCAACCTCCATGCATCTCCACAGATACACACAGCTGATCGCACCAGGACCATGCACCCTAACTGCAGTAATCTATAGGCTGGACAGCAGCCTGTGGATATTTGTTTTAAGAATTCCATACAATCATGTATATGTGTGCTTTGTTTGAACTATCAGATTTGTTATTTTAAGAATATAAGCTAGAAGCTAGAACACTGCCTTACACCATACACAAAAATAAACTCAAAATGGATCAAAGACTTAAACATAAGACAAGATACAATAAACCTCCTAGAAGAAAATATAGGAAAAACATTAGCTGACATACATCTCAAAAATGTTCTCCTAGAACAGTCTACCCAAGCAATAGAAATAAAAGCAAGAATAAACAAATGGGACCTAATGAAACTTACAAGCTTATGCACAGCAAAGGAAACCATAAGTAAAACAAAACGACAACCTACAGAACGGGAGAAAATTTTTGCAAATGAAACCGACAAAGGCTTGATCTCCAGAATATACAAGCAGCTCATACGACTTAAGAAAAAAAAACAAACTCAATCCAAAAACGGGCAGAAGACCTAAACAAGCAATTCTCCGAGGAAGAAATACAAATGATCAATAGGCACATGAAAAAATGCCCAATATCACTAATTATCAGAGAAATGCAAATCAAAACTATAATGAGGTATCACCTCACACCAGTCAGAATGGCCATCATTCAAAAGTCCACAATGACAAATGCTGGAGAGGCTGTGGAGAAAAGGGAACCCTCCTACACAGCTGGTGGGAATGCAGTTTGGTGCAGCCACTGTGGAAAACACTATGGAGATTCCTCAAAAGACTAGGAATAGACTTACCATATGACCCAGGAATCCCACTCCTGGGCTTGTATCCAGAAGGAAATCTACTTCAGGATGACACCTGCACCCCAATGTTCATAGCAGCACTATTTACAATAGCCAAGACATGGAAACAGCCTAAATGTCCATCAACAGATGACTGGATAAAGAAGAGGTGGTATATTTATACAATGGAATATTATTCAGCCATAAAAACCGACAACATAACGCCATTTGCAGCAACATGGATGTTCCTGGAGAATGTCATTCTAAGTGAAGTAAGCCAGAAAGAGAAAGAAAAATACCATATGAGATCGCTCATATGCGGAATCTAAAAAACAAAAAACAAAAAAGTACAAAACAGAAACAGAAACAGAAACAGACTCATAGACATAGAATACAAACTTGAGATTGCCAGGGGGACAGAGGGTGGGAAGGGACTGGGATTTCAAAATGTAGACTAGATAAACAAGATTATACTGTGTAGCACAGGGAAATATACACAGGGTCTTGTGGTGGCTCACAGAGAAAGAGAAGGTGACGATGAATGTATGTATGTTCATGTATAACTGAAAAATTGTGCTCTACACTGGAATTTGACACAACATTGTAAAATGACTATAACTCAATAAAAAAAGTTTTTTACCATAAAAAAGGAATGTAAGCTAGAAAATTGGGAATATAATTAAGCAAGGAGGGAGCCAAAGCTGAAAGATTAGCAGGGAGAGGAAGTAATCACATGCCATAAGGTAAAAGAAGACATGATTTTAAGCAGAACATATGAACTGGGCAGGGGGAAATGGTTTACAGAACTGAGGGTATATGTGGCTGGAGCTACACGACAGTGATAGAGAAAAGGTGAATCACCACAACAGTGAATGATCAATGAGTTTTAGGTTCTGGGATCAACAAGATGACCCTAAACTTCATGGAAAACCTCAGATTCACAGATTATAATTTTACTCTCCATGAGATCTATTACCTGAGGAGTCTTATTGTTCCAATGAAATTGGTGGAGCTTACTTCAGATCTCTGTCTTTTTTTCTCTTTTGTCAACTTCTGGACTTTTTGGTCCACTATGCATCCCAGTCTTGAAGTAGGAATCCTAATTTATTTGAAACACCATGTGGCTTAGTGTATTTATTTCCTAGGGCTAGGGTAACAAATTACCACAAACTCATTGGCTTAAAACAGCAGAAATGTATTCTGTCACAGTTCTAGGGGGCAGAAGTCTAAAATAAAGGTGTTGGCAAGACTGGTTCTTTCTGGAGGTTCTCAGAGAGAATCTGTTCCAGGCCTCTCCCCTACCCTCAGCAATCTTTCACCTTCCTTGGCTTGCAGAGGTATCACTCCAATCTCTGCCTTCATCTCCATATTGCCTTCTTTTCCATGTGTCTTCTAATCCAGGGTGATCTCATCTGGAGATCCTTAGCTTAGTTACATTCAAAAGACCTTTCTTTCCAAATAAGATCACGTTCACAGATTTGAGGTGAAGATATCCTTTCAGGGGAGGAGGAGGCACCATTCAACTCACAACACTTTGTACACCAGTACCTAACTAGGAATCAGAAAACTTGGGTTACAGTCCCTGTTCCACAATTTACTTGCTGTGTCTGACCTTCAGCACATTGGTTTAACTTCCTGGATCTCAATTCACTGATCTGAAAATGAGGATAATAATACCTGCCCTTCCTTCTTCACTGTGAAGTAGTGTGCACCCAATACTCTTTAAATAAATGCTAAATGAATAAATTAATAAGTGAGTGACTGAATAAATGAACTCATGTGGAGGTATTAGGGACACCACATCAAGTCAGATCTGGAACTCAGGAGAAGGTTAGGGCTGAATATTTAGACTTGGGAGTCCTTGACATCAATAGAAATAAATGAGGCTACCTAGAGAGAGAAACAGAAGAAAGTTGAAAACACAGCCCAAAGAAACAGTTACATGTAGAGTCACTCTGGAGCAAGAGTAGGGCCCCAGAGCCCCCTTTCCATGTTCTGCGATGAACTGTCCTCAGTAGCTCTTCAGAAGCCCCAGGCTATGCTGAGCCATTGGGAAACCAGTGTCTGGGCTCAATCAGTAGTTCTCAAAGTGTAGTCCCTGGAACAGCAGCTGCAGCATTATCTGATAACTTCTTAGAAGTGTGAATTCTCTGGCCCCACTCAATACTTATTAAATCAGAAATTCTGGAGGTGGGGCTTAGCAAGCTGTGTTTCAGCACATTCTCCAAGTAACTTTGTTGCCCATAAAGTTTGAGAACTTTATGTAGTGGGCCACTTCATCTCCATAAAGTTGGAGGGGAGACCACCCACCTTCAAAGACCACTTGAGGTTGGGACTGGGGACACTGAAAGGAGCTGGGAACTGCCACTGGGAGCCTCTTCTAAGACACCAGCAGAGATGGATGAATGGGGGTGAAGCAGCAGGGAAGGCAGGACCAAGGCTAGCAGGTGTCAATATGCACTCCAGTTATCACATCTATGCCCTGAACTCCTCCTGCGATGCCTCAGAATAGGTGCTTGCAGTAACTAGTGATCTGGGTAGAAGGTTTAAGGAAAAGAGGAGTCTAGGAGGTTGTGTTGAAGTGACTGGCAAGGAAGGGATTAGAATCTTGATGAATGTAACAAGTCAGCTCAGTGGATGTGGGGGCATGGGAGAGGTGGAGACTGGGCAGCTTCACTAAGGGTATGGGGGTGAGGAAGCTCCATGTTTGAAATCTCAGTGAGGAAACAGTCCTAAGTTATACCAAAGCCCAAGAGATTCGGTTCTACTTCAGACTTCACTATTGAATTTATACTTCTAAATGGACAAACTTACACAGAAACAATATGTATATGTTATAATAAACCAAATAAAATTTATATGTTTCTGCATTCAAAAATATTTTAATTTCTATATTTTTATATGTTGGTATAATGTTGTCTTCATCATTCTTTGAAAAGGACTGTATTTTCCTTTTTGTGTGGATTTTCCCTTTTTTGTGTGTATATTTTTGTGGTAAAATATGCATAACATAAAATTAACTATTTTAACCATTTTAAAGTGTACAGTACAGTTATACTTTCCTTTGTAGTGCAAAAAAATGTCATTCTTGTATGAAATAATAAGAACAGACTGTAGTTGGTTGGAGGGAGCTGAATTTCCTTAAAAAATTAAAAAGTTGATACTTTATTTTGAAATGCTGTTGGACTGAGAAAACCAGAAATCTGTGAACCACTGCCTTAAAGATGAGCTGGGATTTAGAGAGGTGGCGAATTCAGGGGTAGAAAAAGGCAAAAACAAAGTCATATAGGGAGGAACGTGCAGGGCATTTTTAGAAGAGTGTATATCAAACCCATTAAAACAAAGTGTTCTTGAAAAGGAGTAGTTGAAATTAAGTTTTGATTCATTTTTGAATACTTAGTGCCTAATGATGTTCTGCTCATAGTAGAAACTCAATAAATATTTGTCAATTGAGTACAGTGAAAGTTCAAGTCAGCATCAGAAGAGCCAGAAAATAAAGTTTGAACTTTATTTTCTAAACCATAGCTTCCCAGCAGATGTTTCTAGAACAGATAACCAATGTGCTAAACTACTAATTTTCTCCCTCCTGAAGGGTGCCAGGCAGAACCAGGGCATCTGGTCAGCTCCAGCCCAGATGTGTTCTAATATTCTGTACAAATATGACAATTATCTTTAGATGCCATGACTGGAAGAGGATGGGAGGCAATGAGGGGGTCACTGAAGATAACTAAGTGCTGGAGATGTAAGATGATAGCAATATTTACCACAAAAACTATTAGCCTGGTGGCAGAGGACAATGTGGAGCCCAGATTTGAAGATAGAATCATTGGGAAGAAGAGTTCCAAGATATGTATAACAAATATTTTCAAACTGCCTCCCCAAATTCATTGTTTCTCCCCAACTCCCCTTTGTAATAAGACCCTGATATTTTCCACAACATGATATAGGTGGAATTGACCTACACCGTGGGTGAGCCCTGATTGACTTAAACCAATCAGCATTTGTCTTCCCCCAGCCCACAAATATGGGCACACAACCCAGGGATGAGCACATAATCCAGTAAGAGGTTGCTTTTCTTTTTTCTTTTTCTATTTTTTCCTTTTTAATGAGGACTCCTAAAGAAAAGATTCTGATATTTCTGTTCAAAATTGACATGGGAAGATGTAACCCTAAGGGGTTGGCAGCCATCTTTGGACCGTGAGGGGATAGCCTACATGAGAGGGGAGGAGGTGGAGCAGAGAAATGGTGAAAGGGAAACTGGGCCCAGGTCCCAGCACCTAAGCCATACTTGAAGGCTTACCTGAAGCCTATCCTACCACTAGGTTCCGAGTCTTAAACGCCTGTGTCTGTTTAAGCCAATTTGGGTCTCGTTCTCTTTCATTTGCAACTGAAAAACTGGGATGCACAAGGCTAAAGTGGTCCTTAGAATAAGAGAGGAAAAAGTGGGCATTCACGGCATTCCAGCACTCTGGAGAAAGAGTAGCTGTTAAAGGACAAGACAAAAGGGGCCTAAGATGCTATACTGAAGTGATTAGTCATGAAGGGACTGGGTGGCATTGGGAAAGAAAAGGACAGCTGGTTCTAGGCTCGACAGGAAAAAAGAGGTGAGCACCAAAATGGTTTCTGTCCTGACCGCTACTTTAACACTACAGCCTTCGCTTCAGGGATAACGAAGGCCCCTGGTTCCTCCCCAGGGAAATGATGCAACCAGTCACTAGAGAGTAGCTGGATTAGCCAAGAAAAAGTCAGGAAAAGGGAAAGGAGCAGGTCCCAGGGATAAAAAGAGGGGCATTAAAAAATGGGGGAAGGAGAGATTGGAAGTCGAAGCGGGGGCGGGATTGCTAAAGAAAAAAGGGGAACATGAATGGAAACCTAGAGACTAGGAGAGCAACAGAACATGTTGCTTAAAGAGTGGGCCCCGGGGCCAGATACCAATTCCAAAATTCCATGCCTCACTTACTAGCTGTCTTAATTCACCTCTCTAAGCGTCCCGTTCCTGTCTATAAATTAACATCAAAGTGCCATCTTTCAATGACTGTAAGGCTCCAAAAACAGACAGGGAAGCCCCTAACAGAGCTTTTGGCAGGGGTAAAAATCCATTACTTGTGGTAATCTCACAAGAGTAAGACGGACGAAAGCAGGAAGACAGAAGAGGAAGAAAGTAAAACGCTGATTTTCTTAAATCCTGAGCCTCCTCAGTAGCAAGTAGCCAGCATTCACTCTATAGCAGCAGCACTAAGGGAAATTAAAAGAAAGACTCACACTAAAAGAAATGGCTTCTGAGAAATGCCAGTAACGTTTGCTTAATTTCCTCCTATTCTCTCACAGAGCACCTTAGTACGTGTGTGTTGAACTGGACTGACAATACTTGGGAATTCTCAACATACAAGGGGAGGAATCACTTAAACAACAAAATACTAAAACAAGTCAAAACCTCGCCGGAGCTTGATTTCAAGTGACAAAGGGTGGCGCTAGCGCACACCTAATCTAGGCTAGCTGGCGAACTGGGATTAGCCCGTCCTGTCATGCATTCCTCGGGGGCTGGGATGAAGTGGAGGCGGCAGTCGCTGGCGCTTTTGTTTACTCGAATTCTTTGTCACAAGAGTTCGCTGGGCAATTAGGTTGGAATTGGGCGGGGGCCGGTTGGCTGGGAAGGTGGAGGAGAACAAACGTGAGAAACAAAGAGGGACTAGTCGGAACCCCCCTGGGACCAGAAAGGAGAGATGGGATTCTGGTCTATCAGTGGCACCTGTTACCCGCTCCCAATAAATAAATAGTCTCCCATCTATAAGGCACTTTATTGATACTGACAGTCATCTCTATAAGGCACTCTATTCGTGTAGCAATAAGTAACAATAGCCCTACACCTGCATTATCTCCTCTAATCTTCTCAACATCCACTAAGTCGTCTTAAGGTCATCATTTTGATAAGGTCACAATGCCAGGGAGCCCAACCTTGTCCGCAGACCTCCGTACTCCGGCGGAGCGGTTGCCCAGCCCTGGGAGAGCCGCGGAGCCGCCTTCCCGGCCTGGGAGGGCCGCAGGGGCGGGCCGGGAGCGCAGGTGGCTGCACCCCCACGAGGGGGCGGGCTCAGAGGGGGGACGCACCCGGAACCGCCGGCAGCCCAGACACTACTCCACCTGCTAGAGCCCGCGGCGCACTCTGCAGCCCAGGCGCTCCGCCGTCGCCCCTGCCTCGCCGTGCGCCCCCGCGCAGCCCGCCCGTCGTCCGCCCGGAGCCAGCCCAGCCGCCGCGCTGCACGCCCACAGTGCACCCTCTGCCCTCGAGGGGACTGGGGGCCCCGCCGCCATCATGCTGCCCGTCATCTACGCCATCCTGGCGGGAGTGCTGCTCCTGCCGTTGCTGATGAACCTCTGCTGCCCCTACTTCTTCCAGGATCTGAACTACTTCCTGCGGCTGGCCAGGGTGGCCCGGCAGGTGCGCGGCCACGGGCAGCGCCGGCCGGTGCACACCATCCTCAGTGCCTTCCTGGACAAAGTGCGCCAGATCCCGAACAAGCCTTTCGTGCTCTTTCGCGATGAGACGCTCACCTACGCGCAGGTGGACCGGCGCAGCAACCAAGTGGCGCGGGCGCTGCGCGACCACCTTGGCCTCCGGCAGGGAGATTGCGTGGCGATCTTCATGGGCAATGAGCCGGCTTACGTGTGGCTGTGGCTGGGGCTGGTCAAGCTGGGCTGTGCCATGGCGTGCCTCAACCACAACATCCGCGCAAAGTCCCTGTTGCACTGCTTCCAGTGCTGCGGGGCGAAGGTGCTACTGGCCTCGCCAGGTGAGCCTGGGGACCGCCTCGCCCTGGGGCTGGGCTCCTCCGCGCCTTGAGGAATCCGCCACAGCGTGGCTTCGGGATTAAGAGAGGGAGGTTCTGATCCGAACTAGAGGTGTAAGAGAGGGGATGGCAACCCTTCCTCAAAATTTTAAGTAATGATCCTTAGAAGCATTTGTTGTGGAAATTGACCGGGCCAGACACTCGGCTAAACATTGTATCTACAGTGTTGCTGTTAATGTTCACAACAGGTAGGGTTGACTGTTAGACTTTATAGACGGGACCAAGCGGGCCAGAGAGTTGAAGCCTTATGCCTCAGGTCACAGAGTTGGGAAGAGGGGGTTAACCAGGTCTGTGTACCTCCAGAATCCAAGCTCTTACCCAGTGCTGACAACATATGCATTAAAATGCAGAGGGTCTTGAGTGTAAACTCCAGAGGATCCAGAGAGACGTTCTCTGCCACTTGATTGGCTATGTGGTCATGGGAAAGTCACTTCTCTCTGTACCTGAGGTTCCTCCTCTGTAATAGACCTTCAAGGCTGCTTCCAGCTCTCACTGCAGAGAGAAGGTGACCCCACCTGATCCCCAAGGAGAAGAATTTGGGCATCTGCTATGGTGCCCCATTACATATATAGCAACAGTGACCTTTAGTTCTGTAGTTACCTCCTGCCATATTTCAACATGAAATGACAACTTCATGCTCCAGTGGTAACCAGGTCAGGAAGAAACTGAGAACCTGTTATCCACAGGGCTGTTGTTTTCCCTTCCTAGAAAGCTTGTTCCTGCACTTGAATAGGACCAGGGGATGCTTCTCACTCTATCTGCAGGAGGAGGCCTAACCAAGTGTAGGCTAAAAGACATGGAGGAATAGGGAGCCAGGAAATCGCACCTCTCTGGGATGTCTTTCTGTGCTAAGCCCTATGCTGGATGCTTTTACTAACTTGAACTAACGTATCATTACCCCCTGTCATACAGCTGAAGAAACTGAGGCTTCAAATTCCAACCTAGGTCAGTCCAGTTTCAGAGCCCATGACTTTCCCTACATCATGCGACCTTCCTTTACAGAATGGAAACTGTTAGAGCTGGAAGAAACTACACATCCCTCTGCTCAACCCACTTCATTTCAGAGCTCAGGAAATGAAAGCAAGCTAAGGATTTTGCCTAGTATCACAGAAAGATGAGATGTCTGTTCACTTGTGGGAAACCAGGAAACCTGCACACCTGTTCACCTGTTCCATGTGGTGCAAAATAAATAATCCCGGAGGGAAAGTGAAGGCTTTGTATAAAAGTTTAAAAGCAGGGAAACAATCTTAAAGGCAGCCAAGTTATTTGAAGGGGTCAGTTCTTTCAAGAAAATCCCCAACAATTTCTAGTTGCCTGAGAAAAGAGAAAACGTCACCATTTAGTAACTGGAAAGCTCTCTTAAACCTATTACTTCACCAGTTGATTCAGAAGGAAGTTATTAGCAAAGTGATCTTTGTACCACTTCAGGAGGGATTTAAATACTTTTTACCTGCATATTATCCCAGGCCCCCTGGTGAGGGAGGTCAAGGACTGGGTGCTTTATTAACAAAGAAGCTTGGCTTTAAATGAGTATCATAGAATTTGGTTCTGGAATCAAATCAGAAATACAGCCAGATATCTCCTTTCCTGCCTGGGCAACAGTCCTCAGCCATTGAGCATTATACTTTGGTCAATATACTTGGAGAATACAATGAAATCTCGACATTCAGATCAAATTTGAACTTTCCAGGGGACCTATGGCACTCTCTGGAAGTAAACTGACCTTTGAGAGAGGACACACATCTGAAAAACATTCTGTTTTTCCATATCACTGAGAGACCATTACACACCATGCAGAATTACACTCTGATCTGAAACAGTTACTGCTAAAGTTGCATGCTTATTAGTAACTGTACCCATGCGTAAATGTGTTGAATGGACTAATTCTTAGAATTCTTTAAAGTTTTAAGGAAATGTTAGAGCTATTCTAAGCCTATAATCCGCCAACTCTTAACGAGTGTGTTATACTTCAATAAAAACTTTAGAAGAGAAACTTTAATGAACATAAGAATCACCTGGGAAGCTTATTTTAAAAAGCAGATTCCTGAGCCTCATCCCCAAAAAACATTGATTCAGTAGGACTGTGGCAGGGCCCAGGAATGTGTATTTTATAGCAAGCACCATCCTACCCCTAGACGATATTAAAGCAAATGGTCTGAGGACTAGGCCTTTGAGAAACAATCAGCCTGGTGCCCACTTGTTTTATAGTTGAATAAAAAAAGGCCCAGAGGGGTAATATCAATTGCCCAGGGTCAGAGAGAGCAGAATCCAATTTTTTTTCTCACTTCCAGGAGACTTTATATTCTGTTACACCATCTGAACATGGTACACAAAGGTGAGAAATTTTAGAAATCTTGGAGGGGTGACAATTCAAAAGGGTTTGATTCTTTACTTCAAATTTCTGCCTCAGCGCTCATGGGCTAGTAAGAGCTCTTAAGTTCCAACTGTGAAGGAAAAGCCGGACTGGTCTAACAAGATAACTCACAAATCTAAGTATTGGAATACTGATCTGAGTTCTGCTGGACTAACTTGTAAATCTAAGTTAATTAGTGTTGGTTTGCTGTTCATGATTTTTTGCTAGCCAGCTGGATTTTCAAAGAGATATATTTGGCTTTGGAATGTTGGTTTGCTGCCTCCCTGCCCCCACTTTTGTGATAATGATGCTGCTAAAGCTGTTCCATGCCTATTGGCGAAATACCCCAAGCTTGTACTTTACCCTATAAAACCTCATAAGCACGTCTTGGAGGTGCTCAGAGCTTCGGAGCAGAAGCCCCTCTGAGCCTGCCGGCGTAATACATCTGAGTACTCCAACCCTCCGAGTGGTGCTTGTTTCTTGGCTGGCCTGTCATTTCCGTAACACAACTGTCTGTCAAATTCTGGAGCCTAGGCAAAAGAACAGTACAGTGGTATTTATCATGAAGATTGATCCACTTGTCATGAATTTGGGGGACTCTTCACAAAGCTTAACAGGTCTCAACCCTATTGGGAATTTCAGTAACCATTTTTTTAAACTGTGAGGTGGTGAATCTTTATTTTCTGATTCTTTGCAAAGAATAAAGCATTTAACTTTTCCCCTAGGTCATTTTTCCTACCACTAAAATTGAAAGCGTGATATTTGCCTTACCTAACCTCCAATGGAGAATTTCCAGAGGTCTAGAGCATGCTGTAAAATTATCTCCAAAGCAAGAAAAAAGATGAGTTGTACCTTTAAAATGCCTGATGGTTCATTTTGGATTTTAGAGGCAGAATGTATGACAGTTACGTGTTTCACACTAAATCTTTCAAAGGATAATTCTAAAAACTGCCATTTTTGTATGTGAGTAACCAACTTTTTTGGTCAGAATTTACTATATGTAGAGAAAAAAGACTCACAAATACTTCCCTGACTCAAACAGTAGCACCCATCTCCCAGAGAACATAATTTTCTCTCTGTAGTACATTTCAGGATCCTTCTCCATAGAAGGGTGTGACATAAGCAATCACATGGAAGAACTGCCTTCAGCTACTACCTGCATCAACATTGTAGTTGATAGAAACCAATTTGTTGGGCTGGTAGTTTTTCTAACAACTTCCCAAACATAGAATATGGGTAAGTTAGGAAACCATATTTAATTTCACACAACATAGGCTGTTTTGTAAGAACACCCAAACGAGGCCCTGAAATAGTAAATTTGCTTTGTTTCCATTTATGAGAGCATTAAGATTGTTGCTAAACTAGCTCTTCTTGGAAGGGTAACTCCTTCCTCAGCTCACTGTCCAGGTCTACGTTGCATGGCTCCACTTAACTGTGCATGGCTCCCGTGATGTGGGTACTGCTCTTGTACAAGGCTTTAGTAACAGTTAAAGATACTCTGTATTTCAAGGCTGAGACCCAGAGAGGTTATAAAACATTCCAGATTATCTTTGACCTGTTTTTACAAGGTTGTAAAAAATAAAATTGGACACTCGAACCACCTTTAAATAACACGATAAGAGAAAATGCTTCCGTTAGCTTTCAAAAGTACTGCATCACTGAAAGTTTAAAACAGGAGGACTTCTTTATAAAACTAGTGTCAGGATCAAGGAGAACTCTTGTCAAATAAACTTTTAAGGTTAGATGGAGAAAAGCAGATGGTACAACAATTTGATTTCACATCAGGAAACACTGAGAGAGTCCCCATGAGATCCAAGCTAGTTGTCATGATGGGTTGGGGAGAGAAGAAGCTAAATTAGTTCAAGGACCTTAGAGTCCAGCAGAAAAACTAAGCCTCTTACACAAATGGTTGTGACACCCAGAAGAACATGGTAAGTATTCTGGTAGAGCTAATAAAGCACCGTGGGGGAAAACAGCAGAGGGTGAAGCCTTCTTGGGGGCGTCCACAACTGAGCTGGGCAAATGCAGTTGGGGAGGGGGCATTCCAGGTAAGAGGAGCCCAGAGGAAGTTTTCATCAGGTCCCCAACACAGTGAGATGAGTGAGATGCTTCATTTAAGAGCTTTACTATGTAAGGACAACAGCAGGCTGACCTTAAAGAATAGTAATTTTTTAAAGCTGTTTACTGAAGAAACTCTACTGTAGAGAAAATAGGGACTCAGAGAATCCAAGGAATGGCCAACAGTAGCGGCCTCACTTCCATGCAAGCAGGTAATTTTCAAATGCCAACTTTAGTCAAGGATCAGGGCATAGAAATATCTTATCTCCACTCCTCTCATCTCTCTGAGCCGGCCAAGGAGTCACTTTGATATGTCATTTCAATATGTTGTTTGATTGTCTCAAAGGCTTACAAGTCTCTCATATATCTTTGAGTAATGCCATAGTAATACCTAGCACATGGTCGTCACTCAGTAGATGTTTGTTGCATTAACGAGTCCCACCATTCTGGTTGGTTGTAATAGGCTTTCTTTCTCTGAAGTTTAAGAACCGTAGGAATGGGTGTGAGGGCGTGAAAAATGATGTTTAAAAAAATCCACTATATCCTGATTTGAGAAAATACATTTAGACCCAATCTTCCTGACCCCAGGCCCAGCCTCTCCCTCCTACAGACTTGTTTTACCTTCCAGTTTACCTCTGGCAGTGGGCTAGGGGAGACAAGTGTTCTCTCTGGGTCTCATTGCCAGAGAGGGAACTGGTGATGAACACAGGATGGGCTGGGGAGAGTCTGTGCCTAGGATGGCAGAGGACGGAAACCCAGACATCAGATGAGTAGTGTATTCAAGGATCCCAGACAAGTAGCCCAAGGTCTGAATAGAGAGCTCGCTTAAAGATATTCTCTAAAATTTTTCTTCTTGCCCTGCTCAGAACTAAAGGTTGCAAGGAGGGTAGTTGCACATCTCCTTTCAAAAACAAACTAGCACTTTACTAGCATATTGGGAATGTTTACCAGTTCATTTTCTTTAGAAACAAGAAGGGAGTGAAGAGGTTAAAAACAAAATAAACTCTAAATCAGCTATTAACATTATTGAATCCTAAGAAGGACAGAGTTTGGATTATTCTGAATAATGAGTGTAAGTGGCCAGTATTTGAAAAGGACTGTCCACAGGGTCCTTTTCTACAGAGAAACAGGGAAGTAGGTAGTTGGTAGATAAGTCCCATGGTTGCTTGTGGATATCAAATGATAATTATGTAAGGCCTGGTATGAATTGGTAACCTCATGACAAGGAATTTCCCTTGATTCCAGGGCTACTTAGAAAGCAAGATACTTTAACTGAGCAAGAACTTTGAGAGAAATGAAAAATAATAATATTAAGAAATTGTGTAATTATATAATTGTAAGATGAGTATCTCCCTGTTAAAGATTTACTACTCCTGGTGAGACTTAACGTTGACTAAACATCTTTCTGACCTCAGGGTGATTTGTGTTGTGGGGTGAGGGGAAGAGGTATGCATGACTACCTAAAGGATGTTCTTACCACATCTAGTCTGATATACAGACTAGACAATGGGTTATTAATTAGTATAATTCCAAACTGCCTGTGATAGATACAAAATCAGTTATAATTTAAAACAATTTTTTAAAACAATTTTCAGACTGTCTCCAAGAGCTGTGTTAGAACCAGTTTGTTTCAGTTGCCTTTCTGAATAAAGAAGAGATAAGTCTTCAATCCTGCTTGTTTATCCACCAACCATTTCACATCATCCTGAAATTCTGATCAAAACTCATTTCCTTTCACTGCTCTCTTTTCAGATCTTACTTCATTGGTAAACATTTCTGGGTTGATTTATTTAACCAACTCGGTAAGCTACTCATTCAATGAAGCAATCTAATAGCAGAACAAGATATTAGATTAAATGCTTTTCCTATTAAAAAGCTACAAGTTTAGCCAGTAGCATCTTGCCACCTTGTTGATGCAGACTGATTCAGCTCAACACCCGCCCTCTCTCCCTGCTTTCTAGGAATGGGTCTGTGTACTCAGAAATTTCTCTTCTTTCTTTCTTAAAAAAAGGCTTGTGGGATGTAGGAGGGTAGGAAACCTCATATGCTACCCTAATTTTTTTTTTATTTTCCTTTTAACAAAACGGATTTTCAAGGGGAGCAGGGATTTTGTAATCAGTCTATTTTCCATCACCCAAATATGTACTGCTTTCTCTGAGGTTCTATTTCCAACCATAACTCAAACCCAGACTAATGAATTGACAGATCTACACTCTTCAGGTAACTTTCCATCCATACTATTTCTCATACCCAAGCTATTCACAAAGCTTGAGGCTGGGCTCTTCATCAAAAAGATGAAGAAGAGAGCATTCATATTACCATTCTTAAAGGCAGATCCACTGAGCAGGTCAAGTAGACAGCATCTTCCAAAAAATCATTGCATACCAAAACCTGAAACTGAATGTCTGGAACAAGATGGTGGGAATCCCAGAAGCCTGCTATAACTCTTTTCATTTTGTATGTAGCCTTCCATACATAGATTCACTGAGTCTCTGTCCTCACTTATAGAAACAGGGTTGCCATTATCTATAACGCAGGGTCATTGTGAAAATTACATCAAGTATGCAAAGCTACTATACAATTTTTTTAATACAAATGAGATTTGTAAATATTTATTATCAGTAAGAACAAAAGGTGTGGTGAATGCTGTGATGTGCTGCCTAAATCCCCACTCCAGGACCAAGATACTCATTCCTCAGCTGCTGGAAGCAGTGGCAGCTGACAGCGGTCAGCCAAGAGGATTTGTCCTCTGTTAAGACAGCTCTGCCCAACATCGAGCACTACCACCCCTAACCTGTACCCAAAGGCTGGTTGGTGGGCAAGCATGAAGGTAGAAGCCACTTTGCTTCATTTGGGATAATGTGAAGGGCCATCCCAGGCCCAGAGTCCCCATAGGATCAACTGAGGGAGGCCACCGTGTGACTACAACACAGTGCAGCTCTCCCTCTGTCTAACCTACCTCCCTGGAAACCCCACAGGCGTCGTTCCCAAGAAGACTCCTGCACACAAACCCCGGAGTCCCAGGGAGCTCAACCTGTGACAAGTAGAATTATTGGACATTACGTGTCCCAGTTGATTGCCACTTTTATCTTAAGGAGGCAGACTTTACAATAAGAATTACCAAAAAAAAAAAAAAAATCCATGTGTGAAGCAGAAAACACGGGGCCCAATCACATTTATGAAAGAATGAAGAAAAGACACTAAATATCAAATCCAGAGTTAGTGAGTTTCATTCACATCTATAATTTCCCTTCAAATTTCAGTTTATAAGTGTGTGGATTGATTTATTGATTAATTGATTTAAACATCAGCGTCTTTAGTTTAAGGGAAGAGAGGCTGCTACCATAGGACATATGAGGTGTGCCCTGGAACCTCAAGTCAATGTCCAAATGCAGATCCTACACCAACAGCCCAGATGACATGGAGTGACATTGTGTTGTGCAGGGACAATGGCCTTCTCTTCAGATGAGATGACCTCTCTGAAAGGTCAGGGATCATAAACAAAAAGCCTGCAGAGGGCCAGGTGGGAACATGAGAGAAATAGAAGACAGAACTCGCCAAATTGCTTGAACTGTGAACCAGCATGACGCCTGCTTAACTACATTTCCTTTTCCTGTCATTACTACTGTTACTAATTTTAGATTTCTCACTAATGGCTGAGCATATTTTCTTTTAAAAAATTAGAGAAAAAAGTAAAGTCCCTTTTGACCTATAATATTTCTCTCTTCAAGACTGTTAACCAAAATCTGTGTATTCTACATCCCAAACATCTCCTAAATACTTCTCTTTACCCTCTGCTGTACTTAAAGAACTGAGAAATCTCTCTCGTTGGTGCAAACAAACTTAAGCTACCAAATAGTCTCCCTACCTCTATCTGGTTTTACCCCCTCCAACCCATTTACCTGACTTAAGCTGGGGACCTGGTCCCTACCTACATCCCAGCCTCTTCTCCCAAACTTTGTCCCCTCCCACTCTACCCTCCTGTCAGCGTTAGCCTCCTTTATTTACTTTGGCACCATGCTGTTTGCCTCTGGGTCTTTGCAAAAGCTTCTCCCTCTGCTATAAACAGGCAGTCAATCTCTGTGGATCTTTATCTTGCCAACTCCCGCTTTCAGATTTCAGTTTAGATATCATTCCTCTAGGTTGTGTTTGTGCCCATCCCACGTGCCTCCAAATCGCCACCTCCTTCTTCTGTTGTGCCACCTATGACAGCTTATTTTAATGGATTATTTCTTTGTCTGTTTCCTCCCCCATTAGACCTGGGCTTTATGAAAACAAGGACAGTAGCTGGTTTGCCCACTTTTGTATCCAGTGTTTAGAACCATGCCTGGCACATAGGGACACTCTTGAAATAGATGTTGAATAAATGTCGGGAGAGACAGGAGGGGAGGAAGAGCTAATCCAGGTAATTTATGAACACACCATTTAACTATACAGCCTCAGTCTCAGGTGCAAGGGAGGGAAGGAGAGAGATTTCTTAATTCTTTAAGTTGTAATAGTAGTTTTGTTTTGCTTTGTCTTTAATTTACTTCCGTGGGCCCTTACTTGTATGCAAGGCAGACCTGTATCACAGATATGATTTCATTCTGCATTTTATTTTATTAGAGGTTTATTAACTCACAGTATTGCAATACCTAAATCCTTTAAAATCCTCTTCCACACTGACTAATACAATACTTTGTGCAGGTTCCTTCAATTAGATACATTCACTGAGCACTACTGGTGAGGATGGGGGATTACTAAAATGATCAAGTTATAAATCCCTTAATCTCAGTTTTCACTGTCTAATATAGGAGAAAAAGAACTGAAGCCTGTCACACTACATACTAAATACCCTGATAGCAGCATGTGCAGGCTTCTTTGGGAAGACCACAGAGAGAAGTGTCATGGAGGCTGAGTCTTGAAAGATGAGCAGTTTTCCCGGTGACCGGGGGGCTGGAGAGCCTTCCAAACAGACAAAACCACCTGGACAAAGGTTGGAAGATGTGAGACACATGGGTACATTCACTTCACGTAGACCAGTGTGGGGAGAGGAAAAGGGGACGAGAGTCGATAGTAGGAGTGGACGTCAGAAAAGCCAGCAGGGGTGGACTAAACGACCCCAGGACCTCACATGCTGCATAAGCAGAGTGGATTCTATCACAAGGGATGAGCAGCCATTGAAGGATTTTAATCAGGGCAGGAACAAGAAGTCGGGCAGTGGCATAGCTGATAAACTGGAAGCACGGAGAGGTTAGAGGCAAGATCAGTCAGGAGGCAACAGCGATGATCTAGGCAGGAAATAATGACCCAAACTAAGACACTGGCCAGGGATCGGACATTAGCACTCCAGTTACTGTTTTTACAACAGTATTTTTTTTTTAAACCAAAGGAGGTATTGGGGATTGAACCCAGGATCTCATGCATGCTAAGCAGGCACTCTGCCACTGAACTATACCCTTCCCAACAACAGTAATGTTTTTGATGATCTTCCCAAAATGCTGAAGAACTGGAGAGCAACCAATCAAAGAGTAGAGGAAAGATAAAAAGAGAGAGAGAAGCTGATCTAATGGAGGTTGAAAATGAATTGAGGCAAGCAGTACATTAAGGAATGAGAGCCAATAGAAACTCCAGGAGAAAACTGTTCAAGAAAGGAATGATGATTACAGTGTGTTACTTGGCTCTACAGTCATATCTACAGATAATTACACTGTCACAATCTCGTGGATCCTGGTATTGATTCTCGAGCTTCTATAGCCAACACACAGACAAAGCTCAGAAGACAGAATTGTGGTCTCAGAATAGATGCAAATGTCATTAACCCAGACAACATAAAGTGAAGATCATAACCATTGGGGGTGGTCAGGGGTAAAATGGGGGTGGGATCAAAAATGATAGGTCAAGACATAGCAGGAAAAACACACAATTTGGTGACGGAGAGGCGATTGCTAGAAGAAACAGCTAAAAAACAACTGAAAGTCATTGCCTTTAGGTAGCATGTTTAGTTGTGAGGTAAGGGGCTGTGGATTTTCATTATAATTTTATTTCTTTTGTCCTATTTGATTTATACTGATCAGGTGCATGAGTTCTTTGGTTAAATGTTTTAAAACTTTTTATATGCATCTATCCAGATTTTATCTCTTGTCTTGATGGAGACATTATACATAAATATCTGAAAAACAAAGCATATAAGATGAATCAGGTATAGCCTCCCCAAGGTAATTCCCTGGGCTACTGAGTCACCTTCCTATTAAGAATGTCTGTTCACTTCAGTTATCACAATTCAAGACAAGGAAGCCTAAAGACCATCTCATCTTTTGGATGGACACAAAAATCCAAGCAGCAAAGCTGAAATGTGGTTTGCATAGTAAATCAATGCCTTTAAAATTTTTTGACCTTGACCCACTGTAAAAATTACATTTGTGCATAATCCAGTACCCACATACTCACATAACTGAAACAAAACTTTAAAAAATAATACTTACAATACATACCTTTAAAGAAAAACTTTTAAAAAATATGTTATGTGTGATATGCTCTAAAAAAATTCTATTTCATTCTATTTGTTTAGACTGATGGTCAGTTTAAATGAATTTAACAATCCACTACTGTGTTGTGACCCACAGTTTGAAAAACATGCTAATCAGCCCTTTTTTTCTTAGACCAGAGAGTGTAATTATGAAATTTGGAGCTCATTTCTCAGCTAAACCTTCCTAGTGGGACTATTTGTTACTGATATGTAAAAAAATGTGTTATATCAAGTTGGCTTCTATCATCTTTGTCAACATAGCTCCCTTCTTTTCATTTCTCTTCTTCCTTAAAATTTTTTTTAACACTAGTCCTATGGGGCACATATTAGGAATAACTAAATTCATTTCTGGAGTATTGTGAGACATATATATCAGAGATGCATATGTCATATATTTATATAATCTTGGTTTTTACCCATATGTCCATTTGTTTGCACTTGCCATGGAAAGTACAGATTTCAACCAAACATCTGCTGCTTATGAAACCATCAAAACCCAACCTTCCCTCAAATACTGGGATCCTGTGATATTTTCAAATGTGGTAAATCCCATGTTAAAAATGCTAACTAACTATAGGCATCACTGTGTCTACACGTTTTAGCAAAAAGTTCAGTGGAAGCAAAATCACTGTGAAATTTACCACACAAATAGAACTTGAATGGGCTAATTTAGTTTGTTTGGATTTTTTTTTCTTATTAAGAACTACAAGAGGCTGTTGAAGAGGTGCTGCCAAGCCTGAAAAAAGATGACGTGGCCGTCTATTACATGAGCAGGAGTTCTAACACAGATGGGGTCGACTCTTTCCTAGACAAAGTGGATGAGATGTCAGCTGAACCTACCCCAGAGTCCTGGAGGTCCGAAGTTACCTTTTCCACTCCTGCCTTATACATTTATACTTCTGGAACCACAGGTAAAAATAAAAAGAGAATTCTCAAAGAAGCAGATCTATCATGAAGAAGTTAAATCTTGGGTTATGTTTTCAAATGCTCTCTTTCTTTGGCAAAACTTATCAGATAACTAATAGTTTAGGGGATTTATTTAGCTCTTTGCCTGTGGAAACTGATCTTATTTCACAGCATATGATCCCATTTGGGTTTCTCTAAGCTACACGCATTTCCCCCTAGTTGGTAAACAAAACAGATAAAGAGGTTAACCAAGAACTACAAAAATAGTTACGATAATGGATAAGACTGGGCACTGAATAGGTTGTTGGAATTTTTTTAAATGATGGTGTATTTTGATTATATAATATCCACAGTCCATCTATAATGTATAACCAATTATAAATGGACCGCCAAAGAAAACTGCAGGACAATAATGGGTTGTATTTATACAAATGTTTTGATCGCTATCTTCCCATGCAACACTGACTTGGAGCTGTTTGGTGCTGTGGGTGTAGGATGGCTTTTGGCTTAGAGCATAAAATAGTATATTTCATCAAATCTAGGATGCCTTCAACTGTAAGCTGTACCATTATTTTATAAGCCACTAAGAGAAAACACTGCCAATTAATAATGTTATTGGAACACTGCACATGGAACAGACAATCTTAAAGGTCAGATGTGCTCAGTGCTCTTCTTGAAGCTTCTTGGCTTTTGTTCGTACAATTCTCGCACCTTAACACGGGTACTATTCTTATTCCTATTTTCCGGATTCAGAAGCTGATGCTTCCCAAGCTAGGAAGTAGAAGTGTCAGAATGCACCTTGGTAGGCTGACTCCACAGTTCATACAGCTGACCACTCTGCCACAATACCTCCTAGTTCGTCCATTTCACAGCTGTTTAGTGTCTGCCCACTCCAGCCCAGGGAAAACGTTACCAAAGTGTCATAACATGCAGCCTGAGAGATATATTTAAGAGGAGGGCAGGGAGCTAGCCCCAGCATTCTAATTATTCCTATTCATATTGGGAAACTGAATTTGCGAATAGTTTCCCTCTTTTGGTTAAAATGTTCATTTAAGCAGGTAACATGCACACATTCTCCCTGTAAAATAATCAACATTATAGATAAGGGTAAAGGTCCCTGTCAGCCTTTCATGTCAACACCAGCCTATAGGTACCCACTCTCTCCACCTCGAAAGGCCCTTGGCACCACCTGATCTCCCAGTCCCTGGACCTGATTTTTATTTGTGGAAAAGTTATATATCACCTTGCCGACAGAATGGCAGGATGATGTAGTTAACCAAATGCTTCACTACATCAAGATGCTACCTTAATATATGGAACTTTTACCCTCATTTCTTAATAGAAGAGTAAAACTAAATTATA
The DNA here is from genome assembly GCF_048773025.1 of Camelus bactrianus. NCBI lineage: Eukaryota > Metazoa > Chordata > Mammalia > Artiodactyla > Camelidae > Camelus > Camelus bactrianus. The sequence goes on from NC_133544.1 coordinate 79,502,332, forward strand.
AACTTTGACATGGGAAATAATTGAGATAAAACAAGCCCTTGGTTAGTGACAAGGAGTTCTAGTCTTAATACTAAATAGACAAGTGTGGAGCTTCTTCACAATGTGGGCTTTGGCAGTCAAATATAAAACCCATTTTAGGAAGAAGAGAACAAGCACTCCTTAATTTAATCCTATAATTCAGAATTTAGATTTAATTGGAATATAATTGGGTTGATGTTTATTTTACTTTTCTCCTTATCTTTGAATAAAATATTTGCCAGGTGACTCATATAAACATTAACTAAAATAATTCATTTAAGCAATCAGAGAACAAAACGTTCTCCCTGTTCCTCAAAGGCAGTCATTAGCACAAAATTATATAATAGTTACCAAATATTCTTATTTCTTCATCAAAGTTTGAATTAGGAAGTTTTCTGAAAGTACTTCAAAGCAGCAAAGGAGGTGCATTTCTTTTTTTAAAATACAACTTGGAGATTTTACTACCCAGACAATTCTTTTCCAACGTGAATACAATTTATTTGTTGATGTTTTCTTTTATTTCTTAGTATTAGTATAGAATGGGGCATTAATACTAACACAACATCAAAGAACATGAATTTTGAATTGTGTTTACAAAATTTGCCAGTTACACTGCTTTGCCTTATAACAAATTGCTATTATTTAGGGAATACCTGGCTAAGGTACCTTTAAGTATTGAAGCATCTGAGTCTACAAAGAATTGCCTTCCTCTTCACAAAGCCAGTTTACCCTCTCAGGTCTTAAACTCTAGCCCCAGCCCCTTAGTAATGACATCATGCCCTCCCCAACTAAACTGACTTCCATGGGAAACAATGTAAGTATACCCTTTCAATAGAGTCTTACAAAAACCTACATAAATTATAGTTAAGAAAATGCAAATGCACTTAGTATACTAAAACTACACTGAAATGCCGCTTTTCACCTTTCAGATTGGTAAAAATCACAACATTTGAAATCATACCTTGGCTATGAGGAAATGGTACACTCATGCCTCGGTGACAGGAGAGTGAATGCGGACAGCCCTTATAACTGGCAATGTGACAGTATCTATCAAAATTACAAAGACTTATTATATCTTTTGACCAGCAGTCTCAAATCAGCAAATTTACCCTACAGATAGAGCATCATTCACAGTGTGAGATGCCATGTGGACCAGGTTATTCACTGCAGCATCATTTGAAATAGCAAAACAGTGGAAATAAATTGATACACACACAAAGGACTTGATGCACCTGAGAGAATAAGTGAATGAAAAATAAGAGAAATTTCTACACGGACAGAACTCCAAAACACATTGTTAAGGCAAGGGAGGAAAGTGCAGAAAAGTGTGCTTTCTTTAAGTGGGGAAAAGGCAAGAATATGTGAGCAAATGAGCTTGTGTTTGTATAAAGAAACTCTAGAAAAGTACATAAGAAATTCATAAAAGTGGTTACAAAGGAAGGCGACGGGATGGATAGGCTATTTAATCTCTCTGAATCTCAGACTTCTCATCTGAATTAGAGGATACAATTCTACTTATCTAAATAATTATGAGAATTAAGTGAAATTTTGAAAACACAGTTGACCCTTGAACAATATGGGAGTTGGGGGTACCAACCCTCTGTGCAGTTGAAGATCCCCATGTGACTTAGAGGGGGCCCTCCATGGATTCAACCAACCATGAATGTGTTTACTGTTTAAGAAGGTCCACATATAAATAGACCCAAGCAGTTCAAACTCCATTATTCAAGGGTCAACTGATCTGGCAAGGTGGTAGGCTCAGAGCAGACATTCATTCCTTTCTCTCCAACTCACTACTGCAATAAGCATCTAACTCAGGGGTCAGCAAACTATGGCCTGTGGGCCACAAACAGCCCCCACCTGTTTCTGTAAATAAAGTTGTATGGGAACACAGCCAAGTTCGTTCCTTTATGTGTTTGGCTTCTTTCAGCAAAACAGCAAAAGTTGAGTAGCTGCAGTAGAGAATTAGGACCCTGCAAAACCTAAAACATTTACCATCTGGTCCCTTTGCAGAAAAAAATTGCCAGCTGTTGGTCTTACCAATCATAGTCCCTCCCCATGCAATTCTCTAATCACTAGATGATGAATCTTCCCAAACCAGATCTCTCTCCCAGACCATGTGTCTGTGAATGACTACTCTTGATTTCACTCATGCCTTCTCCATGTGTTTACAAAGGTCTCCCGAAAGCTGCAGTGATCAATCATCAACGCATATGGTATGGAACCCGCCTTGCTGTTTTCACCGGGATTAAGGAGGAGGATGTAATGTATACCACCCTACCCCTGTACCACAGTGCTGCGCTTATGATTGGCTTACATGGATGTATCCTAGCTGGTAAGCTTTTTCTCTCAACAAGGCATTGTAGCCCAGTGCTCATTCACATGTGCTCATAAGGAACAGTAATACAAAGTTTGCAACTTCCCTGTGTGCCCGGAAGAGTGTTTATTTCCCTGTTAATAACAGGGCTGTTGGGCTCACACATAGCAAGCAAGTATGTAAAAGAATCTGTATTTTCTCATGCCTGCTTGTCTAGAATATAATGCTATAATTGTTCAGTATATCAAAGAGGAAACGTCTTTAAAATATTTTAGGTCTTTGCCCAGGTTAAGACACTTGATCCTTAGATTCCATAAATAATTCTCCTGTGTTACGTCTGTCTTCAGAAATCTGCGTGTTGATCTGCATCAGCATCTGATTTAAACTTCTACAGTTGTCCCATCTTATTTCATTGCTCCCAGCTTCCCCAGGTCCTCAGCTCCGGTCAGAATACTTGGCTTTCTGTCTCTCCTCTTTCCTTCTGGAATTTTACCATGTAAATTAGAACTGCCATCTTTTCTCCTTTCAATAGAATTTCTGTCCCTTGTATACATTAAGGCTCAGTCCAATATCCATCTCTTCCAGGAGCCATCTCTAACTTTCTAACTAAGCTAAATAACTTAATTTTTCTCCCATGTTACATTTCATTTTAAATAATTATATATGTATACAGAGTAACATATATGTATATACAAATACATATATGATTGTCCAAGCCTCTGCTCCTTTCCCTCATCAATTTATTGACTAGCTATAAAACAAGTAGCCCAGCATCAGTCCCAGACCCCAAATCAGCAAGGAGCGCTGGGCCTGGTCATACTGCGGGGCCCTTCAAGGACAGGGTGACTCTGAACCCCTCACAGGGACAAATCAATCACTGACACATTTGCTTAAGCACCAGAGATATATGCTTAGAAAGAAAATATAGCATTTTTTAAAATTTCTCATAAAACATTGGTCCTTTGTATATTTAGGAGTAAAAATAAACTAATAACATGAAAAAATACTTGGGACTTTCCAAATTTCACTTTACTACATTTCATGCCTATCATTAGGTTGGCTATAATAGATACATTATTTTTACCCATTGTATTAGCTCCCTATTCCTACTGTAACAAATTACCACAAACTTAGTGGTTTAAAACAACACAGATTTTTATTCTCTTACTGCTCTGAAAGTCAGAAGTCCTAAAATCAAGATGTCAGCAGGGCTGCATTCCTTCCAGAGCTCGAGGGAAGAATCCATTTTCTGGCCTTTTCTATCTTCTGGAGGCTGCCTGCCCTGCATTCCTTAGCTCATGGCCCCTTCTTTCATCTTCCAAGCATATCACCCCAAACTCTTGTTTCTGTCATCCTATCTCCTTCTGCTCTTGACCTTCTTGACTTCCTCTTATAAGGACCCTCGTGATCACTTTGGGCTCACCCAGATCATCCAGGATAATCTTCCCATTTGAGGATCCTTAACTTAATCACATCTAGTAGTCCCTTCTGTCATGTAAAGTAGCATATTCACAGGTTCTAGGGATTAGGACATGGGCATCTTTGGGAACCATGATTCTGTCTACCTCTCCCATCGAATAAGAATATCTCCTCCTTGCTCAAGACCCTGGCTCTCCATTGCCTACAAAATTAAGTCTGGCTCCTCCACCTGGCACTTACAAACTCTCAGGATTGCACCCCTAGCTGCTGCTTCAGGTCCATCTCCCTTGACCCACCCACCCTTTCCCATTCTAGTCACAGGCCAGCTGAGTCTTGGCCATCACTCAACCTTCTGGACAGTCCTGGCTCTATGTCCATGCTTTTTCCTCTTCCAGGAATTCTCTCATCTTTCTACACACTCATTTCTCAAGACCTAATTCAATTCCTACCTCTTTTACAATATGACTTTCTAAACCCTTGCCCCCAAGCAGAATTAATCTTCACACACACACTCAAATTTCTTTAGGGTTTCATGGAACCTCTTGTTTATTGCACACTGACTTTTATTAGCAAGATGTGTGCATGTTCTCCCCCACTAGACTGGAAGCTCCTATAGGACAAAAACATGTCTTACTGTGTGTGGTTTTTTTTTTTTTTTCTTGTATTGAACATAATTGATACCTAATACTTGTTTGTGAATATAATTCATATTTAAATTTCTACAGTTCAAAAATGACAACTATAAATGGGAATCTTTTGGGCAGCATTTTTTATTAGTATTTTCTATGCCTTCTCTGTAGGTGCCACTTTTGTTTTACGGAGCAAATTTTCAGCCAGCCAGTTTTGGGATGATTGCAGAAAATACAACGTCACTATCATTCAGTATATTGGTGAACTGCTTCGGTATTTATGCAATACTCCTGAGGTAACAATCCCCATGTTTCATTATCTTTTTGAAATAGATAAGATGGAAATTCGAGTCACTTTGGGTCATGCTAGGTTTCACCTGCTTCATATATATCAGTTTTCAGTTTACCCTACACTTGTTTTTTCATGATAAAAGGCTTAGCACCTTACCTGTCATAGAAAGGGGGTTTACTAGATAGCAGTTGCTGTTAATAACATTGATCCCTACTGACTCTGTTTTTATATCTTACCCTTTACCTACCATATCCTCTGCTTCCCTCTCTGCCTGTTTAAAGCCTACACTCTGTGAAAGCCCAGTTCAAATGATACCTCATATATTAAACCTATTTGGGCCACCCCAGCAGGAGTCGTTACTCCTTTCCCCTACCTCATTTGATTTCTCCTCCCCTGTGGTCCTTGTCACATTGCTGGTCTTTGTCTTCCTGCTCCCATCCTCCCTAGGCTGTAAATCTTTGATGGCAGGGACCACATCTTATCTCCTTGCCCTCTCTTCCCACAGGGGTGCAGGAAACTTTTCCTAATGTTGCTTAATGAATAAACCCCTATGTGGCTCTGAAACCATCTGACAGAGTCTGTCCCCAGGCTTAGAATAGATGTCCCAACATAAGTAAATCCAAGGGCCTTGGATCAACCTTGTTTCAGGTATCTGGATGTCTTGATCAGGTTGTTTGAAAGAGCTCCTTCTGCCCAGGCTCTCATCAAAAATGGCAGCCCCCCTGGGGACCAGATCAAGGTTTCTCAACAGTGGCACTGCTGACATTTGGGGCCCATTCATCCTCTGCTGTCGGAACTTATCCCGTGCACTGCAGGATGTTCAGTAGCATCTTTGGTCTTTATCCAGGACGTGACAGTAGTGCCCACCCTCTCCCCGGCTAGGTCATAATAATCAAATTGTCTTCAGACATTGCCAGATGTACCCTGGCAGGCAAAATCAACCTCGGATGGGCACCACTAGACTAGATAATGTAGTCAATTCACCAGATCCTACTTTCTTTAATCCTTTCACTTACCATAAGAAAACAAACTTAAAGGATCACTAAGTTGATAAACTGCTATTTATAAGCACCTGTTATGTTCAATTTATATACAGGCAGACCTCAGAGACATTGCGGGTTCAGTACCAGACCACAGCAATAAAGTGAGTCCCATGACTGTTTTCGTTTTGCAGGACACATAAAAGTTATGTTATGTAGCCTATCAAGTGTGCAATAGCACTGCATCTGAAAAACAAAACAAAACAAGAGTGTACATACCTTAATTTTAAAATATTTTAATTTTAAAATACATTTTTATACTAAAAAATGCTAACCATCATCTGACAATGCCAGTTTGCCACAAACTATCAATTTGTTTAAAAAAAAAAAAAAGGAAATGCATTATCTGCAAAACGAGATAAAGTGAAATAAAACTGAGGTGTGCCTGTAACAGATGCAGTGAGACTTAAAGTTAAGTATAAGATGCTCTTGCCCCCCGTTGTTTCTCTCCTCACTTCCTTTAGTCCCTGCCCACACGTCATCTCATCGGAGAAGCCGCGCCCACTAATTCTCAAACACGCCCCGCTACCCGTTACTGTTCATCTCGTGGGTTACTGCTTTCCTCGGCAGTATCACTCGGTTGTCTGTCTCCTCCAGTTAAATGAACGCTCCGTGCCCCAGGGGCATTGTTGGTTGCCAGATCCCCAGCACCGAGATCTATATCTGGTACAATCTAGGCATCAACAAGTTTTGCTGAATGAATCTCTAAATTCTTGCCCCTGAAAGATGTATAATTGACTTAAGGGAGGTAGTCTCTTCCCCCAAAATGTTTGGGCTTTGGACATATTATTCTGATTAGAGGGGCAGAATTCAACAGATTGATGTCATAATTAGCTGTGAGGTGGGTGAGGACCTTTTCCACAGCAATTTCGGTTAGTGTCATTATTGAATTTTTTTCACATTAGTATTCCATCTGGTCCTAAAGATTGCATGCCTCCCTATTAAAACTCTGAAGTCTATATAGGGCCCTTCTGTTTGGCTTTTCTCCTCTGTCTTAAAGGCAGTCCCTTGTCAGAAGTCTCCTAGGGAGGGCATGTTATTTCTATTAGTTCTAATGGGAGCCACCTTGGACTTGAAGAAAATAAGTATGCTTGTGTATAGTTCTTTTAGGCTTACTCACACATACAGACACTTCCACCTTTCCTTTTTATTAATGTTGTCTTGGATGCTGGAAAACAAAGACAGTTTGATTGGGGTTTTATATTGTCAAAATATTTTATGATGTGGTGTATAGTTCATGGATAACCTCTAATCTAGCAGTGGATTTGGAGTTTCTGTTGGCCCTTGCTTTACCCCATCCCTGAATTCTGGTTTGTCTGGAAAATACGTATAAGTATTTGTAGTAAATGCTCAAAGTCTCAAAAAACCTAAAGATTTTTTTAAATGATATAATCTTAAGTATAGAAAATGCTAAGGATAAAAAATCTGTTAAAAGTAATCAATGAATTGAGCGAAGTGTTAGGATACCAAGCCAACACACAAAAATCATTTCCATTTCTATTCACTAATAATGAACAATCTGAAAAGGAAATTACAAAAAAAAATCCATTTACAATAGCATAAAAAAGAATGAAATACTTAGGAATTAACTTAAGCAAGGAGGGAAAGGCTTGTATAATGAAAACTACAAAACATTGCTGAAAGAAATTAAGGAAGACATAAATAAGTGGAAACACATCCCTTGTTCATCGTTTGGAAGAATTAACATTGTTTAAAGGTCACTACTACCCAAGGCAATCTACAGATTCAATACAATCTCTATCAAAACCACAATGATGGTTTTAGCAATAATAGAAAAACCCATCCTAAAGTTCATATGGAATCTCAAGGGACCCCAGATAGCCAAATCAATCTTGAAAGAGAGGAACAAAATAGGAGGACTTAACAATTCCTAATTTTAAAATTTATTATAAAGCTTTACACAAAACAATGTGGTACCAACATAAAGTACCAATTGAATAGAATGGACAGCCCAGGGAAAAAACCTTGCATATGTGGGCAAATGATTTTTGACAAGGATGCCAAGACCATTCAATAGGGAAAGGATAGTCTTTTCAACAAATGGTTCTGGGAAATCTGAATATCCACATACAAATGAATGAAGCTGGATCCTTACCTAACACCATATATGAAAGTTAACTCAAGATAGATCAAAGACCTAAATTTAATACCTAAAACAATACAATGTTTGGAAGAAAACATAGGCTAAAACTACACACTGGATTTGGCAATGATTTCTTTAATATTGACACTGAAGGCAGAGGCAACAAGAGAAAAAAACGGACAAAGTGTACTTTATGAAAATTTTAAAATTCTGTCCCTCAAAAGACACTATCAACAGAGTAAAATGGAAACTACAGAATGGGAGAAAATATTTTCAAATCACATATCTGATAAGGGTTTAATATCTGGAATATGTAGAGAACTCCTAAAACTCAACAACAACAACAACAAAATAAACAACTGATTCAAAAATTGGCAAAGGACTTGAATAGGCATTTCCCCAAAGAAGATACACAAATGGCCAATAAGTACATGAAAAGATTCTCAGCCTCACTAATCATTAGGAAAATGCAAATCAAACTACAAACTACAACCACTTCATACCCATTAGAATGATTACTATCAAAAAAAAAAAAAAAACAGGATAGCACATTGTAATGAGGATGTAGAGAAATTGAAACCCTTGTGCACTGTTGGTGTGAAGGTAAATTGGTACAGCTGCTGTGCAAAACAGTATGGCAATTCCTTAAAAATTTTAAAATAAAATTACCATACAATTCAGCAATCTCACTTCTGGGTATATACCCTAAAGAATTGAAAGCAAGTTTTCAAAGAGATATTTGTATATCCATGTTCATAGCAGCATTATTCACAATAGCTAAAATGTGGATGGGTGAATGGATAAGCAAAGTGTGTTATATACATGCAATGGAATATTATACAGCCTTAAAAAGGAAAGAAATTCTGCAGTACACTACAACATGGGTGAACCTTGAGGACATCATGTTAAGTGAAATAGTCAATCACAAAAAGACAAATACTGTATGATTCCACTTATATGAGGTACTTAGAGTAGTCAAAATCATAGAGACAGAAAGTAGAATGGTGGTTGCTGGGGGCTAGGGGAAGGGTTGGTTAGGGAGTTCAATGGGTATAGAGTTTCAGTTTTACAAGATGAAAAGATTATGGATATGGTGATGGTTGCACAACATGATGTATGTACTTAGTACCACTGAACTGCATAGATAAAATAGTTACAATAGTAGATTTTACTTTATGTATATTTTAAGCACAATTTTTTAAAAAATCACAATAGGAAACTCAGATTCTACAGATTTAAAGGGAGCTTAAAGAAAGATTGTATCAAAAGGACTTCTCAAAAGTGGATATAAACTAGAACCAATGGTGGGAGTCTCTGAGTCAATGTAATCAGAAATTCTCCCACCCTTAGAGCTGCTGAAATAGTCTGGTCCTGGAGCGGCTGACACTACCAGCAGCCCCCAGGCACTGGGTGTCAGGGAGGCAACTCCTGCCCTAGCTGAGCATATGAACCAAATGCACCCATTCACAGACATGGCAGGGTTCATCACGAGAATCTGGGGCAATGCCGAGAAGGTGGAGGCCACTATGCTTCTCCTCCCTCGTCTTAACTACATTCCACAGCTCCCTTGGTAGAGCAGAGGACTAGGGAGGAATGCGCCCAGCCACCTTAGGGCAGGAGTTCAGCTCAAGGGACTTCATGGAGTACTTAAGAGCAAGGACTCTGGAGGCAGCAGGCCTGAACTATGACTCCACCAGTTGAGCAGGATGGTAAGTCACTCTAAATCTCAATTTCCCATTAACTGACCAGGGAAGCAATAGGACCTACTTCATAGGAGGCTGCGAAGACAAAATGATGTATGTAAAGCTTATAGCAAAGTACCTGACATTTAGTAAATAACCAACAAACAGTAGCCAATATTATCATTTTTAGGGCCTTAGAATGTGTGGTTCATAGTAAGTGCTCCATACATATCACTGAATGAATCAATGGAATGCATGAAGGAAGAAAAAAAAATTCAAATTAGTTAATCACCCTCATCTAAGCTTGAGTGGGAGATCGACAGCAAAGCTACTGGCTTGGGCGATTTTACAGTATTATTGGGGAATATTCTTTACTCAATTTACTTGTCTTCCATTGTTATATTTGGGCCTTAGCATCCAGAGGACCTATTTATAATGAAAGGCCAGTCTGGTTCATTCCCTGCAGTGTACAGTTATCAACCCCAATTTTGTGTAATTGCCCAAGAAACAATGTCATTCAGGAAAAAAAGCATTTATTGGGACAAGATATTGCTACAGCTGAATGTTTCTCTACTGTAGTCAGGGAGTGAAGCTAAAGAAAGCAGTCTAAATGAGGCTTTGTACTGCTTGCAGGGAGTGTGACCTGGGTGGGGGGCAGAGAAGGAGAAAAAGGGAATCAGAAAAGTTCCAGGTGCCATACCTAGGAGTCATGATATTTGGAGGGGGAAATAAGATAGATAAGAATCTTGAGACAGCTGAACACTCAACTTGCCTCCCTAGTGTGGTCTGCCTTCCCTCCAAAATTAGATAACCTCTGTGGTCCTACCCTAGCCTAAAATTTCTGTCTCTGCATCACCCCTATTCTAAAAGCAAGCAGCACAGAAGAAAGAGTGACCAGTTTGACCTGTGGGGGCCAGAACAGGGGTAGGCCAGGGGAAAGAGGGACAGAGAGCATAATCAGGGAAGGTTTGCCAGAGAAGGTGAGTTTTGAAGGATGCAGAGTTGTTTTCCAGCCATAGAGGGAAACAAAGGCTTAATGGTTAGCTGCAACAGCATGTACAGAGCTGTGGAATGAAGGATCTGACACACTGGAAACTGCAAACAGTGTGGCAGGAGGTGAGACTGATTAGCTGAGCCAGGGAGCAAGAATTTTACTGTGCTGGGACTCAGATGTGAATGTGATAAAGTACCATGAAAGGGCCTGAGAGTGATGTGGGGGTTTTTGAGGTAGTTTTGAGATAGTGATGTGGTTTTTAAGATAGTTCCTTGGACTACACTGGAGGCAGAAAGACCTCTTCTGTAAAGCAGAGAGGTTAAGTTTCACCCTTTCACTCCTATCAGTGGGTGCTTTCTTTTCTCCTTGGGGAGCCAAGCAGAGGTATAGCATATTAGATGTTAAGAACATGGACTCAGGAATTACCCTAAGATGATGAATAGCTTCTGCCCTTTCACCTCTTACAAGTCTCCCAAAAACAAGGAGGACAAGAAGAAGATACGCAAGTTCCATTGCCTTGGAAACTGAGACACTGCAGCCATACATGCTGAAGGGTAAAGGCCACCGCCAGAGCAGGGCTGACGGGCATGAAACGTGAGAGGCAGTTAACAAGAAGGAAGCCAAATGACTTCTTGATAGCTGAGAAGCTGGAGGCGCCAGATACAACTGAAGATGGGATGAGGTGCTAGGCTTCAAAACAGGAGGATTTTTGGAAGTCTGTGTATGAAACAGGTAGATCTGCTGTACCTCTCTCCCACTCCTGTAACAGGAGACAGGAGGCTTATTCTCTGGAGAAGACCTAGAGAAACTTTGAACTCAAGGACCCCAAGAGGGCAGGTTGGGAGGGGTGAAGCACTGAGAGCAGAGATTGAGTAACTGTGTACTTACCAGAGAGACTTCCCAGCTCCCCTCCCCTGCACAGTTTTCAGAACTCCAATAGCCATTTTATGCTCACAGGCAAGAGATCGGAGAAGGGTTACTCTTAGGAAGACCTAAACTTTCGCAGAAAAGAGACTACACTGCCGCATCATGAGACATTGCAGTCCACCTGGTCACAGCCCTTCCCCACCATACAAAGCTGCTCAAACATCTTTGTGTTGCCTTAATCCTAAATATGAACAGACACCTAAAGAAAGCCTCTAACAGGAAAGATCATTTTTTAAAAAGAAGCAGAATTCCAGAAAACTAAAGTTAATATTCTCAGAGATAATAGAGGAGATATTATATCCATAAAACAGAAATAGTATGCTACCTCTCCCTCAAAAAACAGAATTAGACCTCCAGAAAAATAAACATATGATTTAAAAATTACTTAATCCATAGAAAGGTTGGAAGATAAAGTTGAGAAATCTTACAGAAAGTTGGAGAAAAGTTAAAGCAGTGGACATGAAAGGAGACAAAATAAGGAAATCAGAGGATCAATCCAAAAGATCTGGTATCTGATTAACAGGAAATTGGGGAAAGAACAGTGAAAATGGAGACGAGAAAATTATTAAAAAACTAATACAAGAAAACTTGCCAGAACTGAAGGGCCATACTGAAAGGGCCAATTGAGTACCCAATGAAATGAGTGTAATTTTTTTTTTAATTTTTAGCTAGGCTATGATGTGATTTAAGGCTACCAAAAAGAGAAAGAGAAAGAAAAGATTCTATAAGAATAACATTTGACTTGCCAACAGCAACATTCAAGATGGAAGACACAAGGAGCAGTGCCTTCAAAATCTAAGTAGACATTATTGCCTAGCTAGAATTTTAATATCCAACCAAATTATCAATCAAGTATATTATAAGAATATTTTCAGACATTCAAAGTTTCAAAAAAAACTTACCTCCTGTATACCCTCCTTAAGGAATTTCCTAGAGAAAGTACTCCATCCAAACAGGAGAGTAAAAAAAGAAAGAGGAAGACACAGGATCCAGGAAAGAGAAGTGAAGGGTATTTCCAGGCCTGGAGAACAAACAGTCCAGACTGGAGCAAAAGGATATAAGGAAGAAAAATGAAAAAAGGAAATTATACCACCCGACAAATTTCACCATGAGGAACATTGTATTTAGAGGCCGTCGGAAGGTGAGGAAAGAACTGCAAATAGAAACTATGAAAATGAAGCAAATGGCCAGGGAGGCAGTTGATCCCAAGAAAAACAAACAATTGTTCAAGAATTTGTTCATAGTATATTACTTAGCTCATTAGTGGGGGATTAGGTGCAAAATAATGTGAACACAGAATGTTGGCTTAACCAAAAATTGTGATGTTGGGAAAATGGAAAAGAGCTTAATCCCTAGCCAGCACAACAGGAAATTAATAAATAATGTCTAAAAATGATTAATCAAAAGATAGTGATATAAGCATTTAATTGAGAAATAGATAAGAAGAAACAGCTGCAAGGGTTAAGTGTCTGCCTCGGGTGGTAGGCTGGAGGCAAAGGATGTAGACAAATACGTGGAATAACAGCTTTCGTCATTTAAAAGCTTTCAGGACTATTTGATTCTTAAACTGCATGTGTCATCTTTTTAACTAAAGAAAAATGTGCTCTCTGAAGTCACGTAGATTTGGATTTGAATTCTGGAGCCGCTGTGTTGCTACCTGTGATCTTGGATAAATTATTTCAAGCCTCTCAAGGCTCTGTTTCCTCAACTGATTACCTCTCACATTTTGGTAGGGTTCCTTAGGACCTTAAGTAAGATAATGCAAGGCAATTGCCTGATACAGCAAAGCCCTCAATAAAAGTCCTTCTGCTGACTCTGATTAGCTGGTGCCCTGTACCCTCTCTGGACATCCTGACCTCTCACCCTTCATCAGTCCTTCAGTCCTGGTGTGGATTAAAGTCCCCTAGGTGTGTTTGCATATTGCACCTCACCTCTAATGTGGAATAGAATGTTCGATCTTTGTTAAAGAAAACTGAGCAGGTCACCCTTGACCTAAAATACAGCTCCTTTGAGGAGTGGCTTTGATGAGGAGGAAACACTGTTTTTCCTTTTGGAAAACACCAGTACTTTCAGCCTCTGGTGAGCAAAAGCTTAGGTGAGAACCAGACATCTCAGACGGCTCCAGGATCTCCCAGTTTGTGTCCAGAAACATTTCCAGCCTAGAGCCTTAATCCCTTCTGCTGGTATAATAAGATCCCTCAGTTCATGATGAAAACTGAGCCAATGATATCATAACTCTGAGCCCAGCTCCCTGCCACCCACAGGTGACAGCTGCACCTGTGAGGCTGGCCCGCCTCCCACACACCCAGGGCACTGCAGCCTCCTTCACCCTAGAGTCCTGCGCTGCTGTTGATGTGCTGGCCATTAACGGTTGAACCAGGACATTGATGGTTTCCTGGTGGAAGTTATTTCTTCTCTTAGTGCAGGGTTTGCACTCTATGTAAAGCACAGGTCCAGGCACCGTGGATGATACAGAGAGAGATGTGGCCTCAAAGAGTTTATAGTCTAATGGGAGAGACAGATGTTCAGCACCCATTAGACCAGTAAATGAACTGAGAGGGTAATTACAGGCTGTGTATAGAAGAGGCAAGGTCTTGGGTTTACGCACTGGAATGCTCTTCAGAGCTTCACATGCAGGCCTGAGAAAGGTTAGCCCTGGGTTGCTTTTAAGCAAGAGTAATCATTCCACAAATACGCGTGATGTTTTATTCTCAGAGTGGCAGTGAGGGACAGCAGTGTTAGGGCGAGGATGATCTCTAGAAAGCCGACAATCCTTGCTAAGGAGAGCAGTGTCTTGTGGACAGCATGACCCTTTAAATCATTATCCAAACAGAGACATTTGAGAGTGAAAGAAGTGTAGTTAATAAGCACATCAGGCCAAAGGGCATAAACCAGGACCAGCCCAGGCAAAGCAGCTATATGGTCTCCTGACCTATAGGTATTTGGTAATCATAAAAGGGAATCGATTCAGCGACCTAACAACCGACGAAGCTGATAAATAGGTTCCCACTCAGAATGAATAGGTTCATGCAGGTCAGAAAGGCTTCTCAGATAAGTCTCCCGAGCACTCTGGTTAAGAACCATTGGCATGAAGCCCCTATTCTCTCTCTCTACACATTTTTTCCTCAAAAAGACTTGCAGAAGGGGCAGTTTTTCCTAGTGATAAATATCTGTCCACCCCTCTGGTTCAGACTCCTGAAAGAACGTCACTATCTCAGTTTTGACCAAGGAGCTACTTCAAAATCTTAAAAATAAATGCATACACACTGTCCACCCCTCTTGGCTCCTCCCACTTGGAAAGCGAGTCAAGGCTTGTTTGGTTTGGTCTTTAACTACAGTATCAAAGGTCCTCCCCTTGTCAGAGAACCGCCAGCCTTTCTCTGAAACTCAGTTGTTTTCTTGCTGCTGTTGCTTTTCCAAAATCACTTACTCCAAGATCACTTCACAGTGATTTCACAGAGTAGGAAACAATGTAGAAAATGTTATTTAGAGCATTTGTTTTTTTAAGCAAATTGCTATTCCAGCAAAAAAAAAAAAAAAAAAAAAAAAATTTCACATTTCCCAGGAGAGGCAATTCCTAGTTACCTGGCACCTCTACCCCGTTCCTGTCTTCTGTTAGAGTAAAGGTCATCAAGGCACAGATTTTGCGAGTTAAAATTATACTTATTTACCTGCACCTCCCACCAGGCTGTGACCTCCTAATGTCACATCAATTGCCTTATTAATATAAAATATTGTTAAAATCACCCTAGGTTTGGACATATTTGGACGTATAGGTAGGGCCTCATAAATGTGGTTGAATGGAAAGTGGCCGGTCCTCATCCACCTCTCTTGGTGATATGAGCTCTCCTTTCAGTTCTTCTACTCAAAACAGTTTTTCCTTTGTGATTTTTATTTATAGCAAAGCATAGTCCTCCCAGGCCACCTGAGGCAACTGGGAGTCAGCTTCCTCCCTCTCTTCCCCCTCCCAGCCCACTGGGACAGTTCTCCCTGGTCTTGTGGCCTCTGGGTCTGTCTGTTAAATGAATGCGTGATCCAGAGTCTTCTTCCCCAGTCCCGCCAGGCCCTAATGTGAATGCTCTTCAGTGACGCTGTGGAAAATGATTCTCTCTCTCTCCCTGGACTGTGATCCCATTTTCCTGTTCATTGTCAAAGGAAGATGGTTACTTCCAATTGCACAGTCTCAGACAGACTTTCCTGTGGGGCCCTCCTTTCTGGCAACTCACTCGGATGCACCAGCCTCATCAAGAAAACAATACATGATTCAAGCTTCAGGCTGGCTATGGAGTCAATGTTGGCGTCACTGAGTTCCATCAAACTGTCTCACCTTGCCTCTTAAAATTCAAAATGGGAGAATCCAAGTCTTTCAGCTGTTAGATCAGAGTTCCTGCTGTCAGCCCATATTGTGTGTGTCGGGATGTGTGTGGGTGACAGAAAAGGCATGCACTAAGGTGAAATCATCACCAACATAAATACGTAGAAACATAAAGGACATTGTTAATACGTAAGTACGGGCTCCCAAGATGTTTCAATTTGGTCTCTTCTCCCTCCTGCTACAGAGACCAAACGATCGTGACCATAAAGTGAGAGCGGCATTGGGGAATGGCTTGCGAGGAGATGTGTGGAGAGAATTCATCAAGAGGTTTGGAGACATCCATGTGTATGAGTTCTATGCTTCCACTGAAGGCAATATCGGATTTATAAATTACACGAGAAAAATTGGTGCTATTGGAAGAGTAAACTACCTTCAGAGAGTAAGTACATTCAAAATGAGGGCACCTTGGCCAGCTTTGCAGATTTCTTAAAAGCTATATCCTGATGATGTCATTATCAGAATTTCAAGCTGCCTCAGAGCCATGGACCGGCCATATCGCTGAGAGAGGTTTTGCTCATTCTCTATGACAGCGACCTAAAAATGACAGGGTCCTCTACTTTTAAAATCTTAACTTCTATTAATCACAACCCATGATGCCTCTGCCATGTATGAGAACATGCGTAACAGCTTTATTTTTAAGTCTAAAACGAGAAACAATCCAAATGTCCATGAATAGGAGAGTAGATAAATAAACCATGGTATATGCATGCCAGGAAAGTTAAGCAGCAATCTAAAGTAAACCACTGACACAAGCACCAACGTGGAGGGAAAGGAGATCACAGACATTATGCTGAGTGAAAGCAACAGATACAAAGGCATGTATGTATTTCATTTATTTGATGCTTAAGGCTACTTGATGGTGACAAAAGTCAGAATACTGGTTAACTTGACAGAAAGGGACAAAAGGAGTCTTCTTAAGGTAATAAAAATGTCTAACGTCTTGATCTGGAGAGTAGTTACCTAGGCATATGTGTGTGTAAAAATTCATCAAGCTGTACACTTAAGATATGTGCACTTTATATACTGTATGAATGCTACACCATAACAAAAAAGAAAAATTTGTGAAAGAATGTGTGCTCACAATGATCTATTTTAATTTTGCTAGAAAATCATAACGTATGAACTAATTAAATATGATGTGGAGAAAGATGAGCCCGTCCGAGATGGAAATGGATATTGTATCAAAGTTCCAAAAGGTACAGTGGATTTTTGTTCAGTTAGCCTGTCCCTTTTCTTACCCTGACAAAATGACTCTTAAGAACTAGCATATCATTGCTAAAGTGAACACATGGTACAGTTGATCAGAGTGCGGGGTGGAGGGTAGGTGTGGTGTGTGGGGAAGAAGTTTATTATCTCACTCTTGGAAATAGTTACAGAAATCCCAAGAGGTAATAATTTACCACTGCATGTAATATAATTATCATTTGAAACCTAACTTAACAACTTCTTGATTGGGAGGTAAGCATTATACAGAAAGGGATGTGTAATTATAGTTGCAAAACTGTAGTTAGCCATCAAGGGTCTTTACCTTTAAGCTTAAACTACTACGCATTTGTCTAATTTTGTGTCTAAACCATTATTCAGTAAAATATTAGTACTAAAAGAATTACAAATGTGCGGTCATAGAGAATAATGTACCGTGTGTGTGCATGGTGTATATATGTGTGTGTATATATATGAAATGTATATAGAAATACATGTACATATGCATGAAAATGACACTTCCTGCAGCCAGCTTGTTGCCAGTCGGTTGTATGGCATCCGTTTTAAGGAAGGTTAACAAAAAAATCTGTCTACTTCTAGCACATAAAATAACAATTTACCTTCTTCTGTCATAGGGGAAGCCGGACTCCTGGTCTGCAAAATCACACAACTTACACCATTTGCTGGGTATGCTGGAGGAAAGACTCAGACAGAGAAGAAAAAACTGAGAGATGTCTTTGAGAAAGGAGACATCTATTTCAACACTGGAGACCTCTTAATAATTGACCATGAAAATTTTGTCTACTTCCACGACAGAGTTGGAGATACATTCCGGTTGGTTTCTCTGAATTACTGAGCCAAAAACAAACACATGCACAATTTGGCTTACTCCTAAATTAGAATCTCATTCCACTTTAGTTATGGTGCTCCATTCCTTCTCTCTATTTGGCATGTCAATTCAACCTCCTGTATTCCCAGAAAATAAGGAGCCAAATACATGGGGTGTCACTCGGCAATGCACAGTTAACTTGGTTGAACAATACCAGATGAGAACAGGAGAGAAACCCTGTGCCTGATTTGGGGCACCTCCGTAACTCAGTCTGTCCAATTCCTCTCATTTACCTTCAGTTAGTAGCCGTCACTCAGGACAGCCAGGGATTTTCACACTGCTTCCAATCATGAGGCTTTTCTTCAGATAAAATCAAATGCAAATTAATGTGAAACTGATCTAGTTGAAGAGGAGGCGAGGGGTTCTGAGCCCCACCTGCTCCCCTCCCTCCCATTCTCCATCCCCAGCCAGATGGTTCCCCACAGCACTCCCACGTCAGCACAATGGAGTTTGAAAGCCATTGCAAAAGACCGTGAAATTAATTCTCAGCAACAGCAGGGTCATCTAGCCTCATGACCTTTTGTTTAATCAGCTTCCTTCCTTGTAAACTCCCCGAGGCCAGGCCCTGTGTCTGCTGTTCACCGCCCCCTCCAGCACCTAGCACGGTGCCTGACGCACAGGAGTGCTTTTGGCGTGCATGAGCAAGGAAGAGATGGAAGGATGGAAGTTGTCTGGCTGTAGTAGAAAAAGCATAGATATGAATGTGAGAACTGAGCTTCCAGGCCAGCCTCTCCCCTTAAGCCGCTGTGTTACCAAGGCAGGTACCCTTTTTCCACCTCTATCCCTTCACCCATGAAACTATGGGTCCCGATGACCCTCAGGGTTCCTTCCAACTCTAATATTTCATGACTCAGGATCCATATCATTATTTTATGCCACCTTCATGTTACTGAAAAGATACTTCTGGGAGATCTAAAAAAAATTGTCAATGTAACACAAAATTTAACACTATTAAGTGGAAAAGTATCACCTAGTTGGACACTGACATTAGTTTCCCTGCAAATAAAGTATAGTATTTTTTGATTTAAAGTTTTTTCCTTGCCCTGAGACCCTGAAATACAAGTATGAAGTTCTATTTAATAGAAATTCACTAACTGAATTAAATAGCAACCAAAGTTAGTGAATGAGGGAAGTGAGAGACCTAAACACAGCAAAAAGTCATTGAGATGTATTTTTGATTTCCAGTGCCTTTCTTAGGCCAAGCCTGTATTTCAAACATCACTTTGTGTATGATGTTTCACATAGTGAGATTAAAATTCCACATATTATTTAGGTCCATGCCTTTGTCTTTTATGCCTCAAGCAGGATGCCTCTCCCATGACTAAGTTGGAGAGTTTGGGGGCCAAAAGTAAGGAAGCAGAGTGCAGCCACGCGATAGAGGAAATTTCTGGAGGAAATATCTGCAGTCAGTACAGCCTGGGCCAGAGACCACCAGTGACCTCTGCTAACCTTGCCTTTTCTTCTAGGTGGAAAGGGGAAAATGTGGCCACCACTGAAGTCGCTGACATAGTAGGACTGGTTGATTTTGTGGAAGAAGTGAATGTTTATGGAGTGTCAGTGCCAGGTATGCACAAGATATTATAAATCAGTGCCAAAACTCACATGGTAACCGAACAGAATTTCAACCGCAAGGCAAAGTTTGTCATCGCTTTCTCCTGCCAGCTGGAAAAGCAAACCACTCTTTCCCAGCCACCTGGGAGCAAGGGGCTTATGTCTGGTCTGTGTGCCATTATAAATTAGCCAAGTCAGTACATCTGAACCCGGCCTTCCTCTGTGGTTCAGTTCTCCAGCTGTTTGGGGCTCTCAAGCAAGCCAGATCTCTCTGAGATGCAGGGTCCATGCTGCGTTTGGCATGCCTCAAGGAAAGATTTGTCACACTTGGTAGCTTGGAAATGGTATCCTGGCCTCTGAACTGGGAGGCACCATTAAGAGCTGGTGCAGTTGCTAGGAGAAAAAGCCAGGAAGGAGCTGATTTTTTCCAGACTCTTCTTTTAAAGCAGCTCCCTGACCCTAGCACACCACGCTGAGTTTCAGAATCATCCCACAGAGAGATGGCATCCAGCCTTCATCTGCAGATCTGCTCCTGCCAGCAGAGTGCAGAGCGTGAGGTCTGACTTTGGGTACTGGCTCCAGCATCTGCTGGCTGTTTGACTTCAGGCAAGTCACTCAGTTAGCGAGTCACTCACTTCACCCTGCAGTGAAGATTGTCAAGAGAACGAA
This sequence comes from Camelus bactrianus, assembly GCF_048773025.1. NCBI lineage: Eukaryota > Metazoa > Chordata > Mammalia > Artiodactyla > Camelidae > Camelus > Camelus bactrianus. The sequence continues at coordinate 79,522,441 of NC_133544.1, forward strand.
TTCATTTTCATTACATAAGTGCTAAGTGTATAGTTACCAGATATAGACATGAGGGTTGTCCTGAAAAGAAATCATTTTAATTAGAGATGCCAGAGAGGATTAAAACCCACAAATCACTGTCCAAATATAAGTTACTAGGGATGTTAACATTCCCGAGAACTCAGCATCTGGGATTCTCATCTATATTCAAAATGGAAATCCAAAAGTCTCTTTGTTGTGAGCTATGATGATTTCAGATGACCATGTGCTGTCCTTTTGTTTTTTTAAAGACTATTTGAGGCTTCTTCCTCTCCCACCCTGTGACCATGACAGGAGAGGCAGTGTAGCCACATCTCAGGTCTGAGTCTGAGGGGTGCAGAATACTTCTCATGTTGGACTTAGGCAGAACCTTGTCGTGGCTGTCAGCCATCGCGCCATGATGGGCTCTCACAGACCCCACTTAGAATGTGCATGCACTTCTAAATTTTAAACAGGTAACAATACAAAAGAATGCGTAGGAGAAGGTAAGAGAATCTGGGAGATGGAATGGAAAGACCTAATCCAGTGCTGTTCAAACTGGGGCCCCTGCACCAGCACTGGCATCATCCCCTGGGAGCTTGTTAAAAATTTGGTATTTTTCTGTTAGAAATGCCCACCCCAGACCAACAAAATCAGAATCTTCTGGGGTGGAGCCCAGGGAGCTGTTAACAAGCCCTCCAATGATTCTTAAAAACACTGAAGTCTGGTTTGCTGGTGATGAAAATGTTCTTGAACTAAATAGTGGTGATAGTTGCACAACACTGTGAATGCCACTGAATTGTACACTTTAAAACAGTTGAAATGATGAATTGCATGTTTTGCCACAATTTTTTAAAAACACTATAGTTTGAGAAGCACGGAGGCCTAGTGGTTCTGAAAATCTAGCCAACTATCAGAATCTTCTGGGAAACTTTTTAAAGCCCAGATGGTTCTAGTGGATCAGAACCTCTGGGGTTTGGGACTCAATCTTTGTGGGTTTTTTTAAATTTCCAAGTGGATCTAACAACCAGTAAAGTTTAGGAGCCACTGATACAGAACAAAGAAGAAGAGATTAATGAGTTTCAGATGATTGGAAGACTGTCAGGTAGAACAGGGAGCAGGCGTGCTCATGTCGCTCTAGTGAGCAGAATGAAAACGGAATGGTTGAAATGACCAAGTTGCAAATGTTAGCCTGAGAACTCCCCTGTAACCAGAGGGACCAACAACAGAATGAGCTGTCTCCTGAGGCAGACAATGTCCCACCGACTGGGGCGTGTACAGAGGCTGGATGTCCACCTAGGACCTTGTGAGAATTCTTGAAGAGACGCACTGTAAAGTCTCTCCTAGCTTTCAGGTTCTGTGACTCTCAGTGGCACACTTACTGATGGCTAGCTTCCCATGCCCAGAGACCAGACCCATTTCAGCCTAGAAGCGCAGCAAGTCTACCTGGAATAAGGCGTCAGTGCACCGGGGTGATTCTCAGTTCCAGAGAGCTGAGTAAGGTCTTCACAGATCTCAGCTTTGGGCCAAGAGGGAACTTCTAGGTTTGGGCCTAGAATAGAGATGACTTTTTCTGGGTGTCACACCAGAACTGCCCAACCACTCCGTAGAATTTTATATTATCAATAGAACTATCTGCAGTGATGGAAATGTTCTGTATCTGCATTCTCCAGTAGGGTAACTGATAGCCACCATATGGCTACTGAGCACTCAAAATGTGGATAGTCCGACTGAGAAATTGAATTTTTCATTTTATTTAATTATAATTAATTTTAATAGTTACACGTGATTGGTTGGCCACCCTACTGGACACTGCAGGTCTGGAGAACCCCTGGCTGGAACTGCTGCAGACAGAAACCTTCCCCCAGGAGCTGAGCTACCCCCAAACCAACCTCTGGGAGCCAGGGCAAGGGCCTGAGACCCAACAGCCCCATTCGCCTCTCAGCTGGGCATTGCCTCTGCCAGAGCGAGAAGCAAGGAGCCAGTTGATGCCAAAGATTTCTGTTGCATCAGCCACTGCCTTAACTCCAAAAGGAGCTTATTGGAGACATTCACGATTCCTGAGACAGGTGCCCCTGAGACAGCTACCAGGGGCCCCTAGAGAAAGAGGGTTGGTGCCCTACCCCAACTCCTTCAGCTAAGAGGCAAATCAAATGAGGACAGCTTTCCTTTCTTAAAATGTTTCCTCTTGTTTTCTGCTGCCTTTAAAGTTATGGGTAAACACACAATCACCATGGGAGAGATTTTGAAAGCTGGGGCCCAGGTGACAACGGGCGGCTCCTTCCCCATCTCTGATTACAGTTAAGTAGGTCAGGGAAGTAGACCTGGACTCCCACTGGGTCTGTTAGATCAGGTAGAAGCTATATTGATACACGTAATTACCACTGTCCCCACAAGAAAACAATGGTAATTGTCCTAAGCACATCTCCACTTACAGCCCTGCCTGCTGGGGAGGAAATGGCTGTTAGGATGTTTTCTGTGTGGAGAGCACAACCTCTCGGGACCAGCTGGGGAGGGCACACACAGCTCACCCCAGATCTCGCCTGCACCCTCCCGTCACGCAGCTTCTCTGAAATGCAGCGAGGCAAAGCTACTAGGAACCATGATTAAATAAGAAAGTCTCAAAGGTGATGTTTCTGCCTGGAAGTGCAACAGACCTAACACAGCAGCCCAAAGAACAACCTAAGGTCAGTTATTTGTGACAGTGGATCAAGGATGGTTCACTGAAGTAAAAAAAAAATTTTTTTTCCCTTTACCCACAAGTTCAACCTGTTTCCCATTCGGGTATTTACAGCTAGGCTGCCAAGAAGGATGATAGCGACACACACAGGACCTGCAGCCAGCCTGCTTCGCTTCCGTTTCTGTCCCCACCTAGTATCTGCTGCTTGAACTTGAACCAGTCTTTTAGCGTCTCTAAGCCTCAGTTTCGTCATCTGTAAAATGGAGATAACATTTGTACCTCTTCATAAGGTCGTTGTGAGGGTTAAATGAGATAGCACGGGAAAAAAAAAACACAATTAGTTAAGGGCCTGGCGTATAAAAAAGATTCACTAGCCTAAAACTGCTGTTGTGTTGTTGTGGTCATACTCACTCTAGAATAACTTCAACATTTATTTAAAATAGAAATTCCAGCTATCCAAAAGAAACCCATGCCGAAATATTGTCCCAGTTCACTGTTCTTTGAACTAGCAAAGTATCATAAATAAATAGCTACAACACATCTAATTTTTTTTCTCACTTGATCTCTAGGTCACGAGGGTCGAATTGGCATGGCCTCAATCAAGATGAAGGAAGGTCATGAATTTGATGGAAGGAAACTCTTTAAGCATGTGGCTGATTACCTGCCCAGTTATGCAAGACCCCGGTTTCTAAGAATACAGGTGAGACCTCTCGTTATCAAGCTCAGTTATCCTCTCTCCAAGATCCCTGCCTTTTAGGGAACAACACTCCTTCTACCACAGCAACCACATGAGTCAAATTTTCAGTACCGTTTTCAGGTAGCTCAATAGGGAAGCAGAAATATCAGAAAATATAGCTAACTAAAACCAAATCCTAATTCCTTTCTCCATAAAATGACAGGCAGTTCATTCAGCAACAGTGTTAGCAAATAACTCACAAAGTCTGTTTAATGAGGTATAACAGACACATAAATTAGAAATGCTCCGACCCTCTTACTTGTTGTTTCCAGTCTTAAAGAATGGAAAAATCCACTGAAGTCCTGCACCTTTCGATGGCATGAAATTTAATTGGGCATCATTAGCCAGTAAGAACCACAAAAGGCTCAGCTATCACCACTAGAGGGATTTTTGTTTTTCCTTCTGAAGCATCAACTCCTTAGTTTAACATGCTCAATTTTGGGCTTTGAGCTCTGTGATTCTGTAGCTAAAGACCTGATAAAATAGATGTTACATTACCAGATATTGCTGAGGTTATAGGGTTATTTCTGTTGATGTCCATCAGGCACCGACATTTGCTTTACTGTGAGATGGTTGAGAGACACGAAAATTGAAATATCCTCAGATTATCACCTATTAATTGAAGAAGAAACAAGTCTTTAGTTGAATGAACAAACAGCCTGAAAAAAAAAGTTGTCTGTGTGTAGCCCCACACCACCATCAATCAGGATTTTCCAGGAATACCTGAAACTCACCAGGCAACATACTCTTCTCCATATTCCACTGTCAGCAGCCCCTCTCATCCTGCAGGGGATCTCATGTCTAGGGATGGAAAATATTTCCACAAAGGGCCCCCTAGTGGAAATTTTGAGAACAGCATGTGTTGGTTTCACAGAACTTGCTTTCCAACAGCTCTCAAATGAGCCAGAGATGCCAGTGGGTTGCCAGTCCCGCAGCCCCACACCTACCCCTTGCCCTGCACCCTAATGCATTTGCAAAATGCCACAACAATGTGGATTGTCTGGTGTTTTTCAGGACGCCATTGAGATCACTGGAACTTTTAAACACCGAAAAGTGACCCTCGTAGAGGAGGGATTTAACCCTGCCGTTATCAAAGATGCCTTGTATTTCTTGGATGACAAAGCAGAAATGTATGTGCCTATGACTGAGGACATTTACAACGCCATAAATAATAAAACTCTGAAACTCTAAATATCCCCAGGAGGATAACTTATAATGTATTTCCAGAAAGAAACCGAATGGACCTAGTAACCGCCACTTGATATAATCCAACTTTAATCTGATTGAAGATTGTGAGGTGTAGGTTTTTTATGCATACCAGTAAGGGAGACTTTAAAAAAATGACACCTGAATCTTTGCAAGTGAAAAAGATGTAGAGATAATTATTTTTCAGTTTGTACCTACTGTTTGTATTTGCAAACTAAGCTTGTTTGGGGAAGGACGTTATGTTTTTAAATATGAAATAAAATAGATGAACACCAGCATATGAGACGACACTGTCTTTTTCCTGACTTGATTCAAAATGCAAACCCTGAGGCTGACAGCCTCACTGGTAACTTTTCACAGGTGTCCCACTTATAATGATAATGGCAAAGAGTTGGGAGGTGAGGGGGTATAGGTCACCAATGAACAACCCAATGGAAATTCAGCTCCAGTGTAAGGCCAACCCTCCCCACCTAAAAGCATCCTGCCCAGCGTCTACAGACGGCATTATCCAACAAGTGATAATGCCATCTGTAGTCTTTGAAGGAGCCTAAGTCTAGAGTTCAGAGTTAGATATATAAAAGGTGTTCAGTAAATATTTTTTAGCTATATCAAGGGTTGCAAACTCAAGTGTTTTCAGGATTCATGTTGGTAATGTGGCTGAGAAAAGCAGATCACAAATGAATGTGGAAAACTTGGGGACAGCCACTACACAGCTTCAGTCAGCTGACTACTGTCATGTGGCTATGTAGTCCAGGTACTTCTGAGATCATCTGATTATTCAGAAAACAGAAATCCAGATACTTATGTGACTCTCCCAATTTTTCACATGGAAAGTCTCAATTTTTTGATAATTTCCATGCACCTCAAACAAAATGTATCTGTGCACCAGAGAAGTCCCAGCTGTCCAGCTAGCACCCTCAGTCCCACCTGCTCCTCAGGCCTGAGCCGGGTTCACTCCACAGCCAGGCTCTGGCCAGACAGCAGGGCCTTTGGTGTGGCACCGGAGGCCTGGGGAGTCTGCGGGGCTCTCTCAGACAGGCTCTTTGTCCTTCCACTCAGCTGCCACCCTTCCTGAGCAGGACCCCATGAGCTCTGTGTGGGTCAGTTACACGCAGAGTTCCAGGAGCAGGTCCTTGGTGGTGGCCCTCCAGACGACGTGTTCCTTCCTAGAGCTTGTCCTAGGCCACAGGCGCAGCATCATGGTCACTAAGCCCACATCCAGAAAGTGTGACTCAAATTCACCCCAGCCTCCCAAAAAGAGGACACCCTCAGATGACCAGGAGCTGGAAAGGAGCCCTAATTCTCCCTCAACTGTGTTCCCCAAAAGCCCCAGGCAAACATATCCAGGGGTCCTCGATGACCTATGATGAGAACGGTGGTCTTCCCCAACCCCAAGACACTACTAGAAATAGTTTTTAAACTCCATTCTTTTAGGTGACTCCTAAAAAGACTCATAAGGAGAATCCCTGCCCCTGCTCATTATGGCCAACAATTAACATTTCCTGAGCACTTAATTTGCATAAAGGGCTCAGGGATGGCCTCAGGAAAACTCTGGATATCACTGCATCTTGGTGAATTTTGCCAATAATTTAGAATGGTTGTTGCTTGTGGGTCAGCATTTGGGAATTTTTGCAAAATTCTAGGTATCTCTTGCCTTTGCTTCATTAATCTCCCTATGAGAATTGCAACCCAGGTGATAGGAGATAGCACAGCCTTTTTTTTTTTTTTTTTTTTTTTTGAGAGTACAACATTGTACAATTGTGTTTCTTGGAGTCTTGTTCAAGTGAATCGGGAAGTAAGCTGAGATTGTGTTAAAGCAGTGATGTTATTCTGTGTCACAAGGGTTATCTTTTCAGGGGAAAAGTCAGCACTTACATCATTAGCCAGAATATCAGAGTTCCAGTAAACAAAGACTGCTGGGGCCTGTCTACCTCGGACACCCATCTTAGACTTCCCAGTTAGAAACTCAGAAACTCTCCCTCCCAGCCTGATGGCTTCCTCAGTCTCCTGCTTCCCCAAACCTCCGTGATTCAGGCCAGGAACCACAGCTTCATCAAGATGGCTAGAGGCACGGGCACCATCTTCTCAAGACCCGAGTTTGCATATATGGAAACAAAAATAAGCCATTACCTGTGACAGATAATCAACTCTAAAAACTGATTTTTCTTTTAAAAGGGTCAGAAATTGTGCCCATAAAAACATCTGTTCAAATCATTTGAAAGTAAAAACAGATATTTTTTAAAATACGCTCATATCCATGTAAATCATTCACTAGGTCTCTGATTTCAAGCGTATTATGTGGGAACATATGATGAGCACATAGAATGCTACAAGCACCAAAATAATTTGGGGGTAAAACTAGGAAATGTCAGCATCTGCAATGGAAGCTAACGAGCATCAGAATAAAGATGGATCAGATTAGTCAGATGCTGTGACCGTTCCTAAGAGAGGAGCTGTTAAATATGTTGCTTGTTCATGCATCAGCTCCACAAGCATTTAGGGGGGCCCTGCTACAGAACGAGAGGTGAGCTCGGCACCAGTGTGCTGGAGTTTTCCAAGCCTCTATCTAAGAAGTCAGGTCAGGCCTTCAGGGGAAGCTGACTGCAAAGCCCCCTAGAAAGAGAGCCAGAGTCCTCTCTTTGTGTTTTAACTTTTTGAAAATAATTACTTTGTCATTACAGCTGGTGGAGCTGCATGAAGTCTGTAAATAAGCAGCTAACAGGAAAGGTGTCACTCAGCATCACTGTAGCACTGTTCAAGGGGAGGTGGGCTGACCGGCCAACACAGGCCTTCCAGTTGGCGTGGGTGCTGTCTCCCCAGAGCGCACAGAGCAACACAGTGTAATATGTACGTATAGCTGACGGTCCATTACATTATGATCATCAATTTCCCTCTGCACAGATGTCCTGCTTCTGTGAAGCTGTACACTCCGTGAGAGCAGAGATTCTTTTTTTTAAATAATAGTCTATGTAAAATAGTATAATTTTACCACACTATTTATTCTTTTTCAAACAGGAATGCTTGAATTGTTCTAAGCTACACGAGTACATGTATGTAACTCCACCACCTATTCTTTGAGAGTTAGTCTTATATAAATGAAGTACATGTGTTTTGTGATGATTATATCCAGATTTTTTTACTTATTTGTCTCTGTTCTCAGTCATGTTCTAGATAGTTGCAGTTGCTACATCAGTGACCTCTCAATTAGCAAGTTAAAGTTGTACTTTCCAATTTAATTTTTCATGGAGGCAGAGCAGTACAGTTGTCATACTATAGTGGAGAGGGTCTGAGTTCAAATCCTAGCTCTACCACTTCGCGGACTGGCATTGGGCAATGTCCAGTGTACCTGAGCCTTGGTTCCTTTATCTGTAAAATGGGTTACAGGTAATACCTATCTCACGAGATTGTCGTGAGGATAAAATGACACATATGTAAACAGCAAGCTCTAGAGACTGATACTTAGCAGGCACTCAGTTATTGCAAGTGATAACTTTTCACTTGCCCCAAGTATGGTATTATGTTTTGTTTGCAGTTTTGGAGAGAGGACAAAAATCTCAAAATCGGAGACTGGGAACATCACCTTCATGCACCTTACCTTGCTCACTCTACGAAGCCCTTCCTCCAAAATACACACACTAATTATAAGCAGGGCTATATTTCTAGTACATCTTTCTTAAAGCTCCAGATAACATCAGAGGCTCTATACTGAGTAATATGCCTTAGTTTGAGAAGAGGGTTCCATAGACCTTTGTTCCAGGTCCGTGTACTGACCCTAATTTAACTATGTGATCTTGGTCAGGTTACTTAATCTCTTCAGTGAGTCATGGGTGTCCTCCACTGTCAAAGGAGAGTGACAGGCTACATCACTCCCAAGGTCCCTTCTGATTCTAAATTGGGAAGATCTTAACAACTCACCAAGAAAGATTAAAAGTGACCGTAAATCTCTCCCACAGACTGTAAAATCCCTAAATCCTCTCCCCAAACCCAGCTCAAATGTCACTGCCTCCTTTTTCTGGACTCCTTGGCATTTTGCACAGATCTCCGGTGTCCACGCCCCCGAGAGGTCAGGACCTCTCTGAAGCTGTTTTTCAGCACTCGCTGCCCTAGAGGGCTGCCGTGAGGGCCGACGAGATCACGCACCCGATGCGCCGAACACAGGAAGCACTCGGGAGACGTTTAGTGTCATCCCTCCTTGAGCCTCGGTTTCCTCAAGGGTAAAATGAGGCTGGACAGACCAGGCCCAAAGCCCCAGGCCCGGGGAGGGTCGGCCTGAGGGGACGCACACCGCGGGTGGCAGGGCCGCAGTGGAAGACCGGCGGCCCTGAGGGTCCCGGGTGCAGCGACGGCGACGGCGAGATCCGTTTTCTCACCTCCCGGGCTCAGCAGCAGCTTCAACGCCTCCAAAATCCGCTCCAGACCACACGTTTCCAGAGCCCCGCGGGGTGCCGCCATGACTAGAGCGGGACGCGCCACTGGGCGATCTGCGCAGGCGCCGCGGCGGACCGGCGCCGCCGCCACGTGGAGTTGATTCTGTCTTGCTCACCATTCTATTACGAGTGCCTGGCACATAACGGGCAATAGTTACTTGTTGCTTTTTCATCAAACAACCCTGATAAACATCTGTTCCCCCTGTGCGTTTCTTGGGGCAGGGGTAGGGGGGCAGAGAGGATGAGCTAAACACATGATCTGAGTCTTCTCTTTCACTTTCAGCCGTGATTCTCAAACTTGGGCGCTGAGAATCGCCTAGAAGTCTTGTGCTGGGACCCATCCCCCAGAGTTGAAATCAGAATTGGAATTTGAATGTCTAACAGATTCCCGGGTGCTGCTGATGCTACTGGTCAGGGGCTGCTGCATTCTGGGAACCACTGACTGGTAGAAAAAGCATCCTGAGTTATACATCAAATGTGCTTAGTGCAATTCAGTTCCTCAGAGATGGATTATCCTTTACTAACTGAAGCTCAGATCTTAGATTTGGAGCGACTCAAAGTGTAGGTCCCAGGAAAGGCCCAGCATAAAGCAGCACGTTTTCATCGTTAGCCTGCAGTTGTTCTTGGAAATTCACATTAACAGCATGTATCTATTTACTAGATACACACATGCATATTATTTGCTGCAGCAAAACTAAAAGCAGTCCTGGATAGTGTCTAGTCAAAACTCTTTTTTGATTAAAAAAAAAAATGCCTGGGGAGGTGAAGTACCTGCCTAAAGTCATACAGCTCATTGGCATCACTAAGCTCCCACCTAGCACTTCCAGAAGAGACCACCTCCTTATAGACTAGTGGTTCTCAGAGTGTGGTCCTGGACTGGCAGCATCAGCATCATCAGGGAGCTTGTCAGGCTTGCAGTTTATCAGCTCCGCCTCCTCCAGACCTGCTGAATCAGAACCACAGGCGATGTTGGGCCCTGCCATCTAAGTTTTTAACAGGCCCTCCTGGTGATTCTGATGTAGGCTCAATTTGAGAACCACAGGCTTAGACCAGTGCTTCTCAGACTTTAATGTATATAAGAAGCACCTGGGAGGCCAGTGCTTCTGGTGCACACCCTCTTCTTTGAATAGCCAGTGACTCTAGAACAGGGTGTCCTGAACATTGCTGCACAGGAGAATCACTTGGGGAGCTGTCAAAAGTCCCAAAGCCCAGGCCCACCTCAGACCTATTAGAGCAAGATTTCTGGGACTGAGAGCCAGCCATCAGTGCTTTTTTTTAAAGACTCCCAGATGATTCCAATATGCAGCAAAGTTCAGGGACCACTGATGGAGAACAGGCAACACAAAAATTTAAGCTCTTGACAGAGATTCTCTACTTGACCAGACTCTACCCAGGCTTCTCTGAACCCTCTTCCCTGCCAGGCCTCAACCTCGGCTCATAAAGGCTTGAACAAAACAGTAGCAAAGTTTCTAACAGCTCAAGGCCACACCCCTAGGATGATCCTAGATCACCTTAAAGTGCCTGTCTGAGAAAACTCAAGGCTGCCAAAAGATGTCCGGTTTGTTCCAGACAACACCTGAAGATAGAGACCCTGCCTCCCAGGCTCTGTGAGAGGGGAGGAGCCTAATTTCAATAAGCACCAGGGAGCAAACGCAGATGGGTTTCCCAGGGACCAACCCGTCTTCCTGCTTTTCGTAATTTTTCATTTCCCTGACTCTCCTGAGCCCCTATTTGCATCCTCCCTGTTCCCACATTTTCCCTCTAAAACACCCAGTGACCTCTGTACAAGTCAAAGCTGAGTCTGGTTCAGTCTGGACTCTTCCCACTGCAATCGTTTATTACTGACTAAAAGCTGTCCTGACCGTTTAGCATCCAGCTTTGTTTACCTTTAGCACAGTTAATATAACCAATTTCAGAACCACTCCCTGTCAACGTGCCATCTGAAATGGAAAGAAAATGATTTTCTGGCCTATGAACTCACCATGGGTAAGCTGCTCTGAGCAAGGCTTTTATTTGATTACCGCGTCCAGAGAAAAGAGAAAATGCACAAGTTCCCAACTTAGAGAGGGAACATCTAATTGTCCTGAAGGACTCGAGGAGCCTACTGAATGATGAGCTTCTAGTCAAGTACAACCGTGAACAGTACAGTCTGGTGGAACAGCCTGAGCTTTACTGAAGACAAGGAGACCTGGCTTTGCCCACTTAAATGCTGCATGAACTGGGGCCTCCGTTGCCTCATTTATAAACCATAAGCCACAGTGCCTGACCCAAGATGCCTGCCTTCCTCATACCAAGAGTCTCCTCCAAAAGCTTTTTCTCATAATTAAAGTCAAATCTTCAGCATCTCCAAAAGCAGAATCCATAAGAACATTCATTTAGACTCCAGAACACACCCTGGTTAATTCATCAATATTTCAGTGGTCGATTAAGTGACACAGGATATGCATTTTTTCAGGGACAAGCACAATTTATTTCCACATTATATTTCATGTCACAAGCTAAATCACAGAAGCTGCCGGTCAATACACTACCCTGGACCCTTAACAGAATCTGAGAAAAATTATGGGCTCTCTCCCAAGAAAAATGCACACACACATAAGCACATAAATTTAGCGAACAATTTTGAGGGGTTCAGAGACTCCCTGAAACACATTCATGGACTCTGGCTGAACCTCCAGGTCTAAACCATTGCTTGCAGAGGGCAGCAGGGCAGCTGGAGCCCACATTGAGAGCTGCATTCAGGAAAGCTGGGGACGCTGTAGAACTTGATTAGTTTTTTGAAGGCACTTTTCTTTAGCATCATCATCTCTTCTGGAAACCTGGAAAAGATCCTGACCCGGGAGGAGCCCCCATTCTTCACAGAGCCATCTGCGGGCTGTGGCTTCTGAGCGCTAACCGGCACGCTGTTGCAACTAAGGGAACGCACTGCCTTCTTCTTATTCTGCACAGACAAATAACTGAACAGAAAGGAGGACAGCTTGTGCTTGGTGACGTCAGGGGCCTCTTCGGAAAAGCAGTCATCAAGTGGGTCCAGCAGGGTCTCAAGATGGCGAAAGCCTTCCCCTCCCCCAGGACTGGCTGCCGCATGCTGAGGCTGCCTGATGGTCTTCCTGGCCTGGGCTGGGTCGTCTCCTGTGCCAGTGACAGACTGAAAGGACATTTCCATGGCTGAGGCTCTGGGGCCCCTGGTCAGGGGGATGAGGTTCCCAACCCGAGGGCTAGGCTGGGAAGTGCAATGCTGACTCAGGACGAGAGTGGCAGCATCGTGAATGAGATTCCAGTCTCTCAGGATGTCATCCCTGGTGGTGAACTGGGACGTCACAGTGAAACGGATGATCAGCTTGTCCTGGATAGTGGCCGGGATGAGGAAGAGACGGCCAGCTTTTGCTAGTTCCTTTAACACACTTTCTGTGAGACAATTAGGACCCTGTGAAGGATGAAGAGAGGTAAAATCTGTATCACATTTCCTGTAAGCATCCCCGGAAGCCCAGCATTTCCCTTTCCAAGAGGCTGAAAATCACCAAATAGCATCTTTCATGGGACATGGAAGATGGCATTACCTTTAGACGGAAAACCACCAGACCAAGGTGCCTCTTGGCAGGAATTTCAAAGAAAGGGTCATTTCTGACCAGAGACTCAAAGTATTTTGCCATTTCAGTACCCTAGAATTGGGAACACAGAGAGAACTGAGATTATTATCTGACAGGGGACGACCATGCATAAACGTTCACACGGCCAAATGAGTTTAAACTAGTGACACCTTTGAACCAGAGACCTAAGTGGTTCCTGTCTGATTTTCTTCTCCATTTTATTTTACTTACATTCCAAGCTATGAAACCTCCAGTGTCTCCCTGTTTCTTGTCACATTAGATCCACCTTGAGAACTCATGTCTCAGGGCCCTCTTTCAACTCACCCCCAGAATCAGAAGGCCTGTGCTTTGCAGTCAAGGCAACGTATCCCTCATAGCTTGCTTCACAAATGTTGGCTCCCAGATGGGCCTAGGGGGCTGGCAAGGGCCCAAACCCAGCCCGTGTTCTGCATTTCCAGTGCAGGTGCCTTGTAAGGGCAGCAAATGCTCAGAGGAAGAGATGTTTGTTTCTACGGCCCACAAAGGCACCCAGAGGGCTACTGACAGCCCTGCCCCCATCCTGAGTCTCCATCTCTCCCTTGCCCCTCAAACCCTTTCCCCTCAATACCCTTCATCCTCTTTTTTCTGACATTTCACAAAGGACATATTTATACATCTCATCCCCAGGTACACCGTGGAGAAGGCTTCAAACCAGTTTAATGGGTTTCTGCTGGGGATGATGGGGAAAGTTCTGGAAACAGAAGATGTAAATGTACCTAATGCCCCACTGAATACAACAGTTAAAATGGTTAAAGTTGTAAATGTTACATACATTTTACCATAATAAAAATTTTTTAAGTTTTATATCATATCAATCTTTCACTGAAGTTGATGTCATTTTTTAAATTTCCTATTTCTTTCTACTTAGTATTATTAACTAAATAAGGATAGGGCTTGCCTTTTCTTTCATTTTAAAAAATTTCTCCAGGCACCCAGAAGGATCTCTATAAAATATTTGCTAAGTAGTTGCTATCACCTGATTCTCATACCGGCTACTCTGTTTCAAGAGAAGTCAAAGGATTTAGCAGAAGGAGTGCTACAAACCTGATCCAGAAGCCCTTTCTCTCTCCAATGCATGGTCTGTTTAAAATGGTCTCCAATCCCTGCCCTAAGAACTTTTCATTTTCAAGTCCTAAGGCTCACTCTCAGGGAAAGCACCCTGCTAAACATTTTTTCTAGCTATTTTCTATTTCTACAATTTATTTTCTAATTTTGTCACGATTCTCCCCTGTATCTCCTTCCCTCCAGGCCCATTTCCATCCCCTGCCCTGCCAATTTGCAGATCTTTCTAAGGAAATTCTTCTTAAAACTATCTGAGCACCATTAAGACATCTCAGGTACAGATCTAGAATCAGGCTAGCTAAGGACCGTGAAACTGATATTTTTGAGCAAGGAAAGAGACCGAGAAGTCATCTTTGTTCAATCTCTTCATCTTCTAGGAAGAGCCAAGGTCAAGTGAAGTCCCCAAGGTACCAGTGGCAAATGCAGATCTCTGGTTGCCAAGCACACTCCCCCCAACCATGCTCTGCTCCCTGCTACAACACATACTATTTGCAACAAAACAGAAGAGGGGCAGGGGAGAGAGAGGAAAGGGGGCAGGCAGCATCCCTGCCACCAGAAAAGATTCTGGCCCGGGAGGAGCCCCCTCTCTCCATGGGAGATGAGAGGTGTACAGCGTTACAACCAGGGTCCTATACCCATCCGGGTCAGGGCTGGGCAAACTGCAGCCCCAGGCCAAATACAGCCCCCTCCACACCTGTTTTTGTAAATAAAGTTCTTTGGAACGCAGCCACACCTATTTGTACATTGTCTACAGTGGCTTTTGTGCTACAAAGACAGAGTTGAGTAGTCACAAGAGAGACCATATGGCCCGCAAGGCCAAAAATATTTACTGTCTGCCTTTTACTGAAATAGTTTACCTGTCCCTATTGTAGGTGGTAGGAGATGATGATGATGATGACAATGATTTGTTATCATTAGAAGAAGGAAAAAATGAAGGAGGAGGAGGAGAAAGGAAGAGGAAAAGGAAAAAAGGGGAGGAGAGGAGGAGTGGGGGAGGAAGGGGGAAAAGGAAATATTTACTGAGTACTTAGTGGAGTATTAGGTCCTGTACTAAGTAAGGGCTTTATGTGTATTATCTCATTTAATCATGACCATAAACCTTTGAGAGACGTATTATCATTCTCTCATTTTGTAAATTAGGAAGGCAGACACAAAAAGTTTAAGTAACTTGTCCAAGGTCACCAAATAGGAAAGGGTAGAACTAAAAACTCAAACACAAATCCCTCAAAAGCACTCAAAAGCACTACCCTGTAACAGAGATACACAACTCGGTTTTATACAACTTTCAAGAGCTCACGTAGTTGAGAGTAGCCCAGAACTGTGAAGAAAGGAGGTCTTTAGCCTAAAGCCAAGCAATCACTGTCCCTGAGCCTCAGCTATAAAATGGGGTTCATCAGGGTGACTACCCCAAGCATTGCTGTAAGAACCTAATGAAACACTGTAAGTTATTTCTTTAAGACACTATGCAAGTAATAATACTTATGATCGCAGTCAAGTTGAAGAGGTAAATTTAACTCACATCAAACAACTTCATTTTAGTTCCACCCCTTACTTTTGTGGGACACTGGTGGCCTTTTAGAGCTCGGTTTTGTAGGTGATCCTAGGAATGCCAAGCAGGCAAAGACAGGGCAGATGGAAAAGTCAGGGAAGCTCCTGGGAAAAGTGGAACCCAACCCATGAGCTATGCCGGAGGGCAACACACAGGTGAAGGTGCAGAGGCACCCTGAGGATGGAATTGTAATGCATCGGTGAGAAGCTTGAGCTTAGAGGCTGATAATCTGGTCCTTGAAAGCCAGGCCCGGGAGTCTGTGTAGGCAGTGGGGAGCTGATGGGAATTCAGGGCTTTGAGTTGCCTGGCAGAGGCAACGTGACGGGTGTTAGCCAGCACCTGCATGTTGAAGATCCATTCCTAGGCCGTAAGCAGAGGAGTTTTCCTGATAACTTGTAACCTCCACCCTCATCCCCCTGCTACCACCTTCCAGTTTTGAGTCTGAGGATCTCGAGAGAGCACAAAGTGCCCAATGTGCCTCCAGATGCTGCGTGACAGCTGCTCACTGATAAATGTCCAGTTAATCAACACCTTGATGTTGATTGATTACAAATGTAAAATCACCAACTCCTAATTACTGATTCAACCGTTTCATTTGGCTCTGTGTTTGCTTAATGAGGAAGGAATTCCCTAGGGAGAGACACACAAAGGAACAAAGCATGATGTCTTTGGATTAACCCTGCTGCTTTCATCAATAACTCTGTCTTACTCATAGTTGCTCGTAGAAATGAGAGGAAAACACTGCTAGCCAAAGTTCTTACTTAAGATCCACAACTTCCATAATGAACATGATGGAAGACCATGCCTGTCCCATTTCCCTCTGGATCTCTTTCCTAGCACAATCATTCGGTTGTTGAACTGAGCTGAAATATATTGTACCAAATATACCTTTGGTAAATACCTGTTGACACATTGCAGGGATGTTTGTTCCAGACTCAGTAAGTCTCCATGTCCAAATCAGGAGAGCCATGTTTCTGGCATAACCATAATAGTGACTAAAATTTTCAGACAGCCGTGACAACCAGAGTAATTCTGAAAAAAGATAGGCTCCTACCCTGGCCACACGGTGCCCTTTGGTTTACTCTCTATTTCTTTCCCTGCAAATCAGGCTCTCAGGCCACCCCTCCCTGGGGCTCAATGACAGCAGAAGGCAAGACATTCAGGCAGGGGGGAAAGATACCAAAAAGCCCTGGGTGTCACGTTTTGCTCACTGATCCTCTAGCTAACAAAGCAGCAGCCTCCCTGAATAATCAAGTCCCAGGAGCTCCCAAACAGGCCCAGACACCTGAGCCATGCACCACAGGTCCCCAGGGCAGGTCTGCAAAGCAGAAAGCAGATTTCCTCCCCACCAGGCCACAGAGCAAGCATGGGTTCGGCCCACAGTATGCACACTACGTACATGTCTGACGTGTGCTTGAAGATTCTTCACTCCGAAGGACCGAATCACGAACCAAAGTTTAATAGAGCGAAACCGTCGGCTCAGGGGGATCTGCCAGTGCTAGAACAAAGGAACACGGTGTTTGTGGTTAGAGACAGGGACCCTGGCTCCCCAATACGCCCCTGGGCTTTATCCCTCATTGCCTGCCCAGGCACCCAGGGATGCACGGTGTCACCATAACTCCCGAAGCTGTTGCTAAGGAGAAGCTGAGACAAGTTACCCAAAGGCTGCCTCGTCATGTGCCCAAATCCTAGCGAAGGTGGCCAATAGGCCCTGGTCCAAGAGCAAGACAGGTGGAAAACAAGCCCATGACCCTGAACCAAGGAGAAGATACTTTGCTTTTAATGCCACTTTAAACATTTCATCCCAAGCTGAAATTCACGATAGGGGCAATATATTTTTGTTCTCTAAAAGGACCTAAGTTCCTTGAATAGCAGAAAATAAAGTTCTATTTCTCTTCCCTCCGAACATGTGAAGTCAGTGATCAAGAGCTCGGACACTGGAGCCCCGCAAACCCGGGTTTCTCCTCCAGCTCTGCCTCTCACCGGCCGTGCCCTTGGGCGTGGCTGCCTCACTGGCTCCTGGTGAGACCAAGAACGAACAGCACCTCTGGGGAAATGGTTCCAGGGAACCAGGGCAAAGAGCTTCACAGGAAGTTATCAGTAAGTTCTGGCTCTTTAGATGATAAAAACCTGAGCGACATATCACAGTGGTATTTCTGCCTAGAATCCAGATGATCATTATTTAATCTCACTGTCCCGCCCTGATTTTTCCTGTAACACTCCAGTGCCCTCAGGAGGCAGCATTCCAGCCCTCAGATTGCAAATCAGCATCCACTCTTGGCCTCTTTTAGCCTGGATTGACCCTTTGTTCCTGGTGACCAAATTTAACAGAGTTTAAAGTTCTCGGCCTCTGTTAGACAAAGATTGACCCTTTGTTCCTGGTGACCAAGTTCAACAGAGCTTAAAATTCAAAGTTGTGGACACCAAAGATCTGAAAAATGTCAAACCAATTCCAAACAAATCTCTCAGATCTGAAAACAGAGCAGGGTTTGGGAAACATCTGCAATTATTCGGATGTCTAAGGTGGTTTCTAATGACCTCTACCCCAAATGTCAGAAAGCTTCACCACAATTTCTTTTGACTAGAAATAAATATTTGTCCCATCAAATATTTACCTACTCCTCTACAGGACTGCCAAATCCTCAAAACTGTGCTCACCTTCATCTTTCACCCCAATTTCCTGACTCAGGCACAGTTTGGATACTACCCTTTGGTTGATGGACAATGTTTCTCCTATATCAAGTAATAAGCCTTGGATTTCCAAGCCAAACACTCTAGTGCTGAGGACCAGCTTGGGGACTTTCGTCACCAGCAGAGGGCATCAAAACCTGGACACAGGACAAAATCCCTGTAAGGGAAAGCGTCAACTCTACCCCTTGCTCACTGAACATTCTAGAAGGAGACTAATGAATGGATAATAGCAGCCTTCTCTAAAAATACTGCTTTCCAGATGGTTATGGCCAATTGACTCCTATAATTCACCAGCAAATTAACATGAGAGGCAGAGATTTTTTAATTTTGATTTCTTTACACTCTATCCACATCTCCAGTGGTTCCTACTGTCACTATTCCAAACCCAATCCATGCTGACCCAGCACGTTCTAGCCAATATTTTCTGTTGGGAAAGGAAATTTGGAAATGACTCTTCTTTAACTCAATGCTTTCCCAATTTTTCTGGTCAAGATGGCAGAGTAGTAGGACCATGAGCTCGCCTCTCCTCACAACTACAACAAAACCACAACTGACTGCTAGACAACCATTGAGGGAAAAAAAAGACTGGAACCTAGCAGAAAAGATCTTCTTCAACCGGAAGCATAAAGAGGAATCCACAGCAGGACGGTAGGAAGGGTGTGCTTGTGATATAATCGGGCCCCATACACCCTGCGTGGGCAACCCACAAGCTGAAGAATAATTAAGTCACAGAGGCCCTCCCACAGGAGAGGTCTGAGCCCCACATCAGGCCCCCCAGCCCACGGTTCTGGCATTGGGAGGAGGAGGAGACCCCAGGACTTCTGGTTTTGAAGGCCAGTAGGACTTAACTCCAGGAGCCCCACGGGACTAGGGGAAACAGAGACTTCATTCTCTTGACAAGTGTGCACAGAATCTCACGTGCACCAGGTCGAAGGGCAGAGGCAGTGATTTCATAGGAATCTGGGCCAGACCTGCCTGCTGGTTTTGGAGTCTCTTGGGAGGTAGGGGATGGCTGCTGCTTACCCAGGGGACATAAGAGCTGGTGGTGGACATTCTGGGAATGTTCATCTACATGAGCTTTCCTGGAGGCTGACATCTTGATTGGATCATTAGCATCAAGACCTAGCCCCACCCAACAGCCTGTAGGGAAGCCTCAGGCCAAACAACATATAGGGTGGGAACACAGCCCCACCCATCAGCAGACTTCCACAGCCACAAACACCCTACCTCTAGACACCCTATCCACCAGAGGTCCAGGACACATCTCCACCCAGCAGTGGGCAGGCACTGGCTCCTCCTGCCAGGAAACCTGCATTAGCCTCTAGTCCAGCCTCATTCAACAGGGGGCAGATACCAGAAATAAGAAAACAATCCCAAAGCCTGTGGAAGGAATCCACAAACCCAGGCAAGACTCTGTACTGGGACAGGCTGGACCCTGGCCCTTGGGTGACAAAAGAGGAGGGTACTGCTGGGACGCACAGGACGTCTTCCACAGAGGGCCACCTCTCCAAGGTCAAGAAATGTAACTAACCTACCTAAAAATACAAATAGAAAGGTAGACAATATGAGGTGGCAGAGGAATATCTCCCAGGCTAAGGCACAAGATAAAATCCCAGAAGAAGAAATAAGTGATGACAAGATAGGCAATTTATCTGAGAAAGAGTTTAAAGTAATGATGGCCAAGATGTTCAGAGAACTCAGGAGGAGTACAGATGCACAGAGCAAAGTTTTAAGCAGAGTTGGACAATATAAGGGATATCCAAACAGAGTTGAAGAATAAAGGCTTTCCCAAGCCCTCTCTGTCCTTTCAAGGTTTTTCAGGTCTCTCTTGCCAAGGACAAGACAATGCCCCATCCACTCACTGAGGGGAGGAGATGGCACTTCCTGATGTCAGAAGAATCTAGCCCTGATTCCAGGTGGCCCCAGGACCCCAGGGATGAAGTCAGTAAGTCTTCTTTCCCGGGGAAGCCGCTCCATTTCTGGCTCATGTCAGACATGCCTGGGGTTCTATTTAAAGCTGCAGCCACCCAGGTGAAAAAGTTTAGGGCATGAGCTGGAGCAGCAGTGAAGACCCCCAGGGTCACAACAGATGGCAGCTTTGGTTTTCTAGGAGTTTCTTCGAGATTCGAAAATTAAATCCACAGATGAGAGGTGGGGGACAGAAAACATAAAGCAGCACCTTCTGGAGGTAGAAATATACACAGTAAGGTTCCCCTGGGCCAGTGTGAAGAAAAGTTTAATTTGATGTTTTTTTAAGTGATCTGGTAGAGAGAGCATACCATAAAATCTTCAGACTGATGGGAACAAACCACAGGAAGACCCTAGGATGTTGTTGTGAACAACAACAACAAAAGTAATACAAAATCCAAAACGGCCAAGGCAAGATAATGCTCTTAAGTTAAGAGGATCCAAATTCACTTATAGGAGAATGGGCATCATTTCAGGAGAGAAACCTAGAATTACCCCTAAAGATATCTTCCCCTGGGGATGCTGTGGAATTTTTTTTTAATTAAAAAATTGCTGAAAACCCACCAGACAGGGCAGTGGAAGTAAAAGAATCTTCTTTTTTTTCTATTTCTATCAACCTCTGGAGGGTCCTCCCCCCACCAATGCAAGTTTACTGCCTGTAATTCCAATCAAAAAGCTTCAAAAACCTAAAGAAAGTGTGAGCTGGTCCGAGGGAATAACCAATATAATCAAGGAATGATGGGGTGATTATTTTAGGACGAAAAGGGCAGGACACTTGAGTCCCAGGAGATAAGAGAGAACCATCTCTTCACAAAGAATTACTCACAGATGTCAGGCATTGCTCTTTGTGTTTCACTGTGTTAATTCATTTAATCCTCACAGCAAGCCTAAGAAGGCAGCACTGTGATTATCACCCTCATTTTACAGACAAGAAAATCTAGATACAGACTTTAAGTCATTTGCCCAAAGCTACACAAGCTAAGAAATGGAGGAACTGGAATTCAAATACAGGCCATCCTGGCTTTAGCACCTACATGCTTGGCCACTTTTCTGTATAACCAATCTCTGCATCTTAAAAAAAAAGAGCTTTTAGGAACATCAAGCCTACATTTATTGAGCATGGGCCGCATTCCCGGTATTGTGCTAAGTGATCCACATGTATCTTCCCACTTCAGCCTCCCAATACCCTATGAAATCAGTGCCACATACTGATTTTTCAGGTAAGATCAAGGCTGAGTGAGGTCCACTAAGTTTCCCAAAAGCCCACTGCTGCTATGCAATCCCAAACCAAGTTTACATTCCTGTCTACCCTAAAATTAATGCACTCACCGAGGAGCCTCCCACAGTGCCTCTACAGGGACAGAAAGCTGAAAATGATTTAAGCAAGGAGTCTCTTTCCCTACCCATGGAAGTTCTCTGCCCTGCCCTGCTGCTGAGGGGTAAGCAGAAAAGATAATCCAGGATGAAGGCAGAAGAAAATTGGTCCTGTGGTAGTAGGGAGAATTTTTAAATGCCACAAATATTCAGGAAACTTACATACTGCCTCAAAGGTTGGTCTCATTTGCTAGGGTTTTTAAAGTTCTCTGGATTTCATTCTGTACACTGAGGCACAGCTTGAAGCCAAAGGTAGACGGTGGCAGCATTATGGGAAGGGCTCACAGTGTGCAGCTCTCTGACGGAAGGAGACCCTCGGGGTCAGATGCAGCCCATTTCCACCTCAGAGGCAGCCAGGCTGCCGGTTCCGGTTCCGGCCACTCACCATGAAGTCGGTGGCCACGCCCGAGTCGGCATGCCTGAGGTAGACGGGGTTCACAGAGAAGGTCTGCTGCAGCTTGTACTTGTCCTTGACCCTGTGGGTTCCCAAATGGGCATTAATGGCTGAGGCCTCTCTGCAGGAAGCAAGGCTTTCCCACAGGCTGGGAGCTGGGCTGTCACACTCACCAGAATGCAGTACAGTCAAAGTGCACCATCATCCACTTGGAAGGATTAAAGGTGAAGGAGTCAGCATGCTCGATGCCCTTCAGAAACCCCCGGAACTCGGGGCACAGGAAGGCAGTGCCTGCATAGGCAGCATCAATGTGGAGCCACAGCCCCTCACGGGCACCTGCGGAGGCAAACGTCGCCTGGCTGGGAGTGGCCCTGAGGGTGGGAGTGGGTGCCACCAGCCAGCTAAAAGGCATCTCTTGTCTGGCCCAGCCAGCTGGTGGGCGGCAAGAGAAGGGCTGGGAAAGGAAGGACTGCTTTGGCTAAATGACACAAGGAGGCATGTGGAGATGAGGGGAGGGTGTCTGTGCAAGGATTGGGGCCAAATGAGGCACAGCCACCCCTACAAGGAAAGCCTACAGCGCCTCTGCCCGCCTTTCCTCTCACTGGCCCAGAGGGTCGGCACTCTCTTGGCTCCACCTAGAGCTTTCTGAAACAGAAAGCAACCTACTGCTGGTTTGGAGAGCAATGTTCATGCACCTAAAACAAACGTCAGTGAGGGCGTGTCTCTCTTTCCTAGTAGGTTTCTTGCTTGAGGATTTGGAACAATCACATTTGGGTTTCTTTTCTGCCCTTATCTCCCCCAACAGTTTCCCCACCTCTACCCTTTTCATTTTCTTAGTCTAGACCAGAAAATACTCCCCCAAGCCTCATTCACCCTGTGTTTTGGATACTGCCTGCTTTAAGCAGATCTCAACATACAAGTGAGATGTGAGAGGCCTAAGGCCCTCCCACTGCTGCCTCCTAGGACAGGCTGTGAAGGAGGGCAGCTCTAAGCCTTGGTCCCACGCCTGGGCAAAGCAGTGACCTAGCTGCCCGGAAGGTGCTGGTGACCTCTGCTTGCTCTTCCCACGCTCCCTGCATTGACCAAGGAGGGGCGAGATAATTCCACTGGGTTGGTTAAGGATTCGTGCTCTAGGGAACACTACTTGTCTTCCTAGCCAGACAGGACAGACACTTACAGATGGGGCCCAGCTCTGATAGGCAGTCAAATGCACAGACCCCAGTGGTCCCCAGTGTTGCACAGACCTGGAGGAAAACAAAGTTAACATGGGAAAGTGGGCTCGTGTGACACATTGGGCCTGAAAAAGATTTAATCACAGGTATTATCTATCCCATCCATTCCATTAGCACAATGTGCATTTCGCACTATATTTTATCATGACCCACAGGAAGAAATACAGCAACCTAGGACATACATGTATTTGACATAAAAATTTTACCAAACAATGTGTATTCTCACTACAGAAATGCACTCTGATATTTTCCTTTCTATTTCTTTTTTTTTTAATACTGGCTATGACCCACAAAATTTATTTCACACAGACTCATAATTTGTGAAACACTGTGTTCAAGGATGTTTCTGCTCTTATGTGCAGCATGTTACTTACCTGAATTCTGATAAAAATCCCTCCTCCTGTCCCAGCTCTATCATCCTAAGCTCAGAACTTGGTCTGACTTACAAAGACAGGCACCAACCCCCGCTCCTTGTCCTCCTCAATGGCTTTCTGAAGAGCTTCCCCTCGAAGTGAGAAGTTGTCATCCACGGGCAGAAATTTCATCTTGACCAAAGAAATCAAACCAGCCTTTTCCACTGAGGAGTGGGCCTGGCAGGACCATAGAAACCAGTTAGCAGAGTCATCCTGGGAGGAGCACTGCTTAGAACCCACTGAAGCCAGATCCGGGGAAGCAAACACAGCATCAAACATTCATCTTCCCCCAGGGTTCCCGGAGACCACCTCCGAGGCCTGAGTTGCCCTCGATCCAGCCCGTTCATGTCTACAAGGAAATCACTCAAGGACTAGGACCCCAGAAGCCAAGCGCTGCCCTGAAGGTGTGGCCTGTGCCGGGCAGCTCACCTGGTCCGAGGCATAGGCAATGAGCCGGGCATTCAGGGAGGACTCATCTGCCCCAGGCTCAGATGCTTTCATTTCCAGGATTTTGTTCTTCCTCGCCGCCAGCAAGGCGATCAAGGTGGACTCGCTGACTGTGCTCTGCAGTGGAAGAAAGATTACCAGTGGCAGCCTCTGCCTGTGTTCTCTTGGCAAATTCCCCCGGCTTCTTAAGGGTGTGTGTGTGTGTGTGTGTGTGTTTAATAGCTATTGCCAGGGAAGGACACAGTGCCTGCCTAAGGGGCTGTCCTTCCTCCCCAGCTCACAGACCTATTCCGTGTTCTCCGTTCACAACCTCCTGTGTATCCCAGGGCACCTCTCACTCCTCTAATTTTCAGGGAAATTAATGAAAGCAAATTTTCACCAACATCTCGATTAGACCACAGAGACCAAAAAGGGAATGTTCAGTCCCTGCTAGGTACAAGTCTGCTTGTAGGTATGTTTGTTCCCTGTGTTTAAGGAAAAAAAAAAAAAAGAACTTTCAATGTACTAGGTATGGAAATGGAGTTTGTTTCCACAGGGATATCCCAGAGAGAGAGGGTTCTGGCTTCTGTGAGAGATGACTTTGGCCTCAGTTTTGTTGCCAGTGGCTCTTGTGATCTTGAACTAATATTGCCCCTCCAAAATATTTCCATTTATAAAATGGGGAGCATTCCTTTAGCTGCCTGCAAGAGTTGGGGTATCAATTATCTAAAAAAGCGATGGATAGGATTTTGCTCTGGCCATGACTGTGGGAATCCTGGGCCTCCCTCAGCAACCTCACAGGAATCCTGTTGGTTTCTCACCATTCATTTTCTCGGTCTTTTGTGTCTTTGCTTCCTGAAAGCTTCAGATGACCTACAGCTGATCACTCCCTGCTGAAAAGCCGGGCAGAGAGTGTCACAGCGAATAGTATAGACCAGGTCCCACAAGATATTCGGTGGCTGAAAATTACGCCACAACAAGGAAGCCAGCAGAAATAATAATATTATAATACCATCTGTATAGCATTTCATACTTTACAAAACACTTTCTGTCATCCCCATTGCTCCTCATAAAACCTGAGACACTGTGATTCCTGTCTACATACAGGGATATTGCTGCTCAGAGACGTTACAGGACTAAACCAAGTTCACATGTTTGATGAATACAGGAGAAAGCATTGTTTGGATTGAGACAGGCCTGGGTTTGAATCTTCATTCTTCCACTTACCAGCTGTGTGACCTGGAGCAAATTTTTAACCTCTCTGAACATCAATGCCCTTATCTCCAAAACCGAGGATAACATTTTTTACTGACAGGGTTCTTGGAGATAATTCGATGAGAAGCAAGATCATGTCCAGCAGACATTTAGCATGTTCTTCCAGATATAGTATCTGAAGCTGTAACTGTTTGCTCACAACCCAGAAAGTTCACAACGTGCAGTTATCTGTCTTTCTTGTGGGGTTCAGATTTTAATCTTGGTACAAGACTGGCGTGAGAGAGAGAGTCACTTAGCTAGCAAATGGGCCCAGCAGACTTTCCAGTTCTCATCTCAGGGCAGCATGGCTCTTTTCATGTAATAGAAGAATTTACTTAATCCCTTTGAGGGTATTATTATTATTATTACTTCTCTATAAAGTCAAGAAAATAAATGAGAAAATACTATATTAGAAAATCAAGACAATTACATATTACAGAAGGATTCAAGAATTTGGGGGTTCTCAAAGGTCTCAGAACCAAACTCTCATGAATGTCAAGGATTTAGAGATGCAAAAATACCCATAGTCTATGGAAGGCACCCAGTAGATTCCACTATGCTGCACTGTTCTGGACAGAAAAGTGAAATTATTTAAAGAACCATCATTTGACCGAAATTCAAAAGGCAAGGTTATAAGATAAGGTAACTCGATTTACATTGTTAATTTCTCTCCTTGCCAAGCATCTCCCGGGCCTGGGAGGGAGGGAAAGAAGTCTTTACTTGCTTTCTCTTTTCCACTTACCATACGGTGTAAAATCAGACAAGGGAGGGGAGTTAGATCACAAACTAAGAAACCTGATTCAAGGAATAGCAGACATGTGATAATGTGTTGATTGATCTTTTTCAAAGAAAAACTGAAAGAAGAGTGGAGACAGTGGTGGCAGTGCTGTAAACCCAACAGGAGTCGCGATGGTAGTGGCGGCAGCAGTGGGAGCGGGGGCTGTGGTGGGGTTGGTGGTGTCGGGTGACGGTGGTGGCAGTCGTGCCAGTGAGGATGGAAGTGGCGATGGGGGTGTGAGTGATACGCAGGGAACCCCATGGAACACATGACAACTGCCTGGGCAAGGGTTTGGCTTATCTTTTACGACTCAGCTAGGGGGAGTTTGCCATTGGAGGCACCTGCAAGACGCCTCCCCCCTGGCTGCCGGGGTGGTGGTGCAGGAAGTGGTCTGGGAGTCCCAGCATCTTTGCCAGCCAGTCCATGACGTTCATCTCCAGCTCCGTGCACGCAGGGCTGGAAGCCTGAGAGAAGGAGAACAACTTCATCCCGATGGCCCCCAGGCACCGAGGTGCCCCCACCATCCCCAGAAACTAAATCTGTCTCCGCCTTGACTCTCCCCAGGCCTAACCTAATTTGTCCCTGGAGAAGGCACCACTGTCAGGCACTGTGTCCCATCCCTTCCCCATCCTCTGCCAAACCAAAAAGGGGAAAGAATGTGGGGATTTGATTCAGGCCACCTTCAAGGAGGTGGATTCTCCTGTGACTCAAAGGCTCTGTGGAAGAACAGCCCTAGAAATGATTGCTTCCATTTGGCTCCCCAAGTCCCTAAAATATCCAGCTGAGAAGCATGCTGAAGGCCAGGGGGATGTTTTAGGACTAAGAAAGACAGCACTCCCTCCTGGAAAAGACAGCAACTTTCCCAGCTCCCACCCCACTCACACACATAAACAGTTCAGGCTTAAAATATAAAGTCCTTCTAGGAGGCTTCTGGAATAATTTAAAACTGATTGGAAGTGCTTAGTGGGTTATTAATGGAAGTACTAGGGTCCATCCCTAACCCCTTGAAGACAAGAGCACAGTGGAAATTGTACCCACAGGAAACAATGTGCTTAGTGAGGGTCACAAACTGTGGTAATAACCAGATCTCAGCCCCAATCTCATCTCTGTCTCTGTGAGCTGTGTGGTCTTGGGGACATGAAGTTCCTTAAGCCTTAACTTCTTAATTGGCCCCTACAAAATGGGGCCAATACTCATAATTCCATAGGGGTAAAGGATGAGACAATTTATATAAAGCTTAGCTCGAGGGAGAGGATATAGCTTAGTGGTAAAGTGTGTGCTTAGCATGCACAAGATCCTGGTTTCAATCCCCAGCACTTCTATTGAAAAAGTAATAAACCTATCAATAAAATAATAACTCGCCCAAAACAAAAGCAAAACCAAAAACAAACAAAAAGCTTAAGCTCAAACAACATAGCCATTGTTAACATTTAACTTGAAACCCTGTTCAGAGACCAGGACAAAATATATCAGCCCCAGGAGATCACTTCCTGCGATGTCCCCTTTACCCCTGGTTACAGCTACAGCTATTGCTACTCACCCAGGTGAATCCCAAGCAGTTGATGGCATCGGCCAGCATGTCTCCCAGCAGTGACGGCCATGAGGTGAGAGCTGGGTAGTAGGCGTGCATATGGGGGCTTTGCCAATGTACCACCTGGAGGCAGAGCATGGACACGGTGGCACCAGAAGGCAGGTCCCGGAGGCTTTCCTCCTCCAGAGACCCTCCCTGGCAAGGGGAAGCACCCGCTCTAGAGACAGCCTGACACTATTAAGATAACTGAACAAGTGACACAAATCACATAGAACCCATAGAACATACTCATGGTGTTCTTGCCACCCCCATTTCTCACATTCTGAGCTAGTTCACCAGCGGAGGGTTTGCACATGTGCAAAGACCAGAAGGGAATATGCAAAGTGGAAATCGCGGTGGGAATTAGAGCTGTGGATTCTAGGTAGTGTTTGCATTCGCCTCCAGTGCCTATCCCCCAGGCTGCTCCTACCCAGCATGAAAGGAAGGGGAGGCTGGGAGCTCAGGAAGAACAGGCTGCTTGTCTCACCCAGTCTTGCAAAAAGCATCTTGAGTTCTCTGGGCACGCAGCTCCTGCAGAGGATCAGTGGGAATGGGTTCAAAGCTGTCCTTAGCTTCCCAGTGGGGATGGAGAGAGGAGATGAGAGGGCAGAAGTGCCAGCCCAAGGGCATGGGACGCTGCCTCCAGGCTAACCCTTGAGCTTCCAATGAGATTAACCCCATGTAAGGAAAAGCCATTGGACGGGAAGAGCCCCCTATAACAGGTCCTGGAAGCATCCTCAGAGGCTCATTGGCCTCACTGATTATCTAATCTGCTTCATCTCACTGTTCTACAAACATGCCCTGATCATTTCTGGGTTCATGTCTTTGAGCAAAGCTGTGTCCCCTGACAGGAGGGCACTTCTCATACAGACATGACCTTCCAAAACCTGTTAATTCTTAGAAAGCTACTAAATGTTGATTTCCTCTGTGAACCCTCCCCCAGTTCCCATGCCCCCCTTGATCTCTTCCCTGAGCCCACGGAACACTCCCATCCTTGATGTTTCACCCTACTGAGAACTGAGTGTATCATCGATTTACTTAGTGTGCACAAATTCCTGTAATTCTTCAAGAGCAAGGACGTGTCCTGGACAAGGCGTATGGTAGAAGGAGCTTAAGATTAAGCCCAAGGACACAGGTCCTGCCTGTAACCAGCTGTGTGACCATGTAGATTTATTGTGAAGCTAATGTACTGAAGCTCCAAGGTCCCATGTTTGCACAGGTGTCTTTCAAGATCCATTGTTGATTTTTTTTTTCTTAAAGGACATCCCAAATTTTATATCCAAGTCAGACCCCCAACACCAGAGTCCTCCCTCAGTCTACCTCAGTTTCTCAACATAAAATAAATCCTGTCTCCTGGGATTATTGTATGGATCAGCCTGGGAGGAAATTCGTAAAATGTAAAGCACTAGTGTTAACAGTAAGCTAATCGCATGGTGATAGACACCTCGCATATCCTGACTGACCCTTCAATAATCAGACCTCTTCTTCCAATTTTCACCAGGCAGAAGGATCATAGGTAATAAGTTATCTTCCGCTTTCCACGCTTTTTCTTATTTAGTTCTCACAGCCCCTCTGTTAGGTAGGTTCTACCATTATCCCTGTTTTACAGATAAGAATTGGGGCTGGCGGAGAGAGGCAGCACCCCCATGATCACACACACCTTGTAGGGACAGATGTCAGCGTCAGGACAGGAACCCAGGGCTGCCCGACTCCAGAGCCCAGCATCTAAGCAGGATGTCACCCTGTCTTCTCCCCCTGCTCTGCAAGAGGAGGAGGCAGGGTTTCTCTAACTAGGGTTGGAATTAAAGTAAAAGGACAGTTTTTCTTCTCTTCGAGTCTGGGAGGTGGCATGGAGGGAAAAATTAATCCAGTTTTCAATGATGTGCTAACCCAGATGAGAAAGTAAGGGGCCAACTGCTTTCAGGCCAGCTCTGTGAGGCTGGTGCAGCCTGAGAGATGAGCTGGAAGATTGAGTTTTCATTATCGATGTGCTTAGTGACAGTATTTTGGAAACCCCAGAGAAAGGCTTCCACCTCTGGGCCCTATCAAGAGGCAATTTGTCTGTTCTTGTAAGATAAACAAGATAAGATAAGTCAGAGAAATGCTTATCAAAACAGACAGACCTCCGGGTCCAGAAATGAGCCTCTTTAACCGCGCCCCCAGCAACTGCTGGAATTTCTTTCCCTCAAATGAATCAGCTCATTTCCACCTCTTTTGACAGTTGCTTTCAGTCTCACTACCAAATTACGGTTGGGCCCTCCGCAGATAAAATTTTACAGAATGAAATCCATGAGATAATCTGATTGGGCAGCGAGCTTCCTTGGTAGAGCTTTACTGATTGAGAAATTTTCAAAAGATGCTTGCAAAATAGGCTGAATGGTCAGACAGAGATGAGTATTTGGCTTTGGACAAACTTGCCATTACTTTCTAAATTTGAATAATGTCCCACTCTTGCCTCCAGGCATATTTCTGTCACATCTCCGTTCCAAGATCTTTGGGGATGGTGGGAGCAAATATCAAAGTCATCCTGGGGGAGAGCTGCAGGACACCAATGCCCCAAGCTGGGACCTGTATGACTCTGGGAAGACAAAAACTTCTCTGAGCTGCAGTTTCCTCATCTGTAAGATGGGGATTTTAGGGTCACTCTGGGATAAAACAAGTTAGCCTATAGTGTTGCTAGTAAAGTAGCCAGCACGTGGCATGGAGCTCAGTAAAAGGCAGGCTCTCTGTGGGAAAAGGATGGTGCACGTTTGGCTCCCTGAGCACCCTGGCCCAGCTCCTCTCCCAGGTGGTCAGGGACATCATCTCAGCTCATGGCAGCTGGCTCCAGCTCAAGCTTCAGGCATCAGCCAGCTCCTGCCTGTTCCTTGGCCCCACTAGTGCTGTCACTAGGCTGTGCCCTTTGTCACCAAAAGTGTAGATGATTCAGGGACAGCTCCTTCCTACTCCTGAAAAGCAGGTCAGTCATGCAACCTCCCCTGGTTAGGAAGGACGTGGCTCCCCCCTCACGGAGGAGAAAGGAAGGAGCTGACTGGGACTCACTTGGCTTCTCTGCCCACTCAACCTGGAAATCGTGGTGCCCTCAGAGGAGTGTGTTTTCTTCCCTCCTTCCCTTTGGCAAGTCTCAGGATTCTGTAGGAGAGTCCCTGGCTCGGCCAGCTGGGGCTTCAGGGACCACCTCCCACCTCCTCTCTCCATCTTGCTTCCCACAGTTGTCCTTTCCCCTCAGAGCCAAATTTCACTACTCACCCCACCCATCGGATCTCCACACTTTTGTCGAACAGGCCCTGGAATGCAGTCCTCATCCCCTCCAGCTCCCCACTCAGCTCTACAGGTTGGAAACCCAAGTCCAGACTGAGTCCTGGCCCTCCACATGCCCAGAAGACAGGCTTGGAAGTGGGCGACCCAGTGGCTGAAGGATCACCCCAGGTGTACCCGCGGCAGGTCATTCCAGGACTAGTAGTGCCTGTCCGCCTGCACCCAGATTCACAATCGCCAGTGTGGTGACTGCATCTCACCCCAGGCATGATGATTCGCTCAATGTCCCCAAAGATGCTGTCCCAGCTGTCAGGTTCCTCGGGAGCACTGTCAGGCAGCTGGGCTCGCAGGTAGCCAGGTCTCACATCAGGAGTCACCCGCCGCTCCCGCACGGTGCGCAGGTACTGACAGATGTAATCCACCATCTCTTTTCCTACAAGAGAGGCAGAGGAACCAGCCTCAGGTTCCCAGGACAGGCCTGGCCAATTCATCCCCATCACCCTCCAGTCGGGGCCAGGAGACTTGGTGAAGGAGGAAATGGAGTCATGGGCTGAAAATTAAAAAATATGTAAGGGAGTGAATGAATGATGGAGGGAGTGCGTGACTGAATAAATGAACAAGTGGGAAAATCTTCAAGGCATTAAACACTGCGTGGAAGTAAAGTATTTCTTTTTCCTCTGCTTCCCTTATCCATGTCAATCTTGATCAGCTCTCCTACCTTTCTTTTCTTCTCAAAAACAGAGCAGCTATTCACTTACTACCTTATGAGTCCAGTAGAAATGCTGTGGTTCTTTCCATGCAAAAATCGTTGCACACATGCACACACGCACACACACACCCCCCTTACATTCTTTGTTGGCACAGATGGCAAGTTCCCAAGCCAGGTTCTGATAAAAGGTAAAATATCTATTTGCTCACCATTCCCATTGAACCAGTAATTCCCCACCTTTTTTAACCCATGAACTTCCTTGAGAAGCTGATTAAAACTATAGGCTTATACATATACCCAGTTTTCTGTAGAATTTCTGAGGTTCATGGACTCCCTAAAGCACAACCATAGGCCCAGAATAAGAAGCCTGCACCAACGTGAAATCTGGGGGACATGCAGGACCATGTCTTAATCCATTTATCACCCTCCCTCTGCCTCCACCAACACAATGCCTAGAACAGTTTGTAGATGCTCAAAAAATTTTATCAAACAAATAAATCCATGAATAGGGAAGAAAAACAGCCAAATCAAATACTTGGAACCACCACAAATTATTTATTCTGTCTTCCCTTTCATTTCTCAGGAGAGGGTCTCTGTCTTCAAAGCCTCTGTCTCCTCCTCTCTCTCTTTCTCTCTCATTGCTTCTCTCCTTCTCTGTGTCTATGTGATCACCTCTCCCTATCTGTCTCTCTCAATATCCATCATTCCTCCTTAGTCCTCCCCAGGCTCCTTTCCCCCCTGCATTATAAGAGAGAGAGAAACAGAAAGAGAGGGAGAGACAGAGACCAGTAAAGAAAACCCGATTCCTTCCCTCTGCATCATCTCATGTAAAATTTTCATGAGCAAGACAAACCCCAGACGAAACTGGGGAAACTTTCAGCACCCTCCTCTCTCCTTTGTGCTTCTTCCAACCCTCCCATAGCCCGCCACCCCTTGTGACTGCAGCAGCACCCCTCCACAGCTCCCAGAGCCCTGGGCCTCGCCCTCTACTTGTCCAGGAACCATAAGAAATTCGTTGGTGTTCTAGTCACAGGATGAATATCCCCAGGAGTCTGCTCTCAGCTAAAAGTGCCTTTGGAAAGCAATGGAAGAAGCTAATGCCCACTGAAGTGTAAAGTCTGATAGCGTCTCAGTGAGTTATGCCCGGGTGGAGGAAAGAGAGGAAAAGTTGGACTTTAACATGGGGCAATGCCTTATGGCAAAGAAATTTTAACCAAAATAACTTACTAGTGGGGGTGAGGATATAAAACCTTATAGAAAGAGTAACTATGAACAACGATCTACTTTCCCTATTAAGAGAGCCATGCTGGGAAACAGGATAACCATTTGGTTTCGCTCATCACACAAGGCTTGAGACATAGGAAGTGCTCAGTAATTACGTGTGGACTGAATAACTAAATGAAAGAACACTCCAGAGAGATTCCCACATAAATAAACAAATCAGAAGAAAGATAAGATTTTGCAGTGACTGCAGAACACTTAGGGAAATTATTTTCTATTTCAGAATATGAGTAATCCCCCCTTTTTCCCCCATTTAGTGGATCAGATCCAAATCCCCTCTTCTGGGGGAAAGCAGAAAGGAAAAGCGTGACAATGCAGTATGAATGGACTTGAGAGCTGATGTATGAGAGGGAGGACGAAGGAGAGGTTGAGAGTAGTTTTAAACGCAGATGCCCCATTGCCCTCGGGAAGTATTTTGCAGTAGCCAGCTCTCAGAAGGCAGTTCTTCTGCTCCAGTCAAACGACACCCCAAAATCTAAGCGGCAGGTCCTTCAAGAATGGCAGCAGGGAAGAGGCCGGGGTGCCATGCTCACCTCGCTCCCTGTACTCCTCGGGCTCCATCGTCTCCCTCGGGCTCGGCTCCGGCTCGCAGACCACACGGAGGAGGTGGAAGGTGCACTCCTGGGCGGCCTGTGTGCCCTTTATTTATAGGGTTCTCCTTTCTTCCACCTCAGCCCCGCCCTTCCAGGGCCCTTCCTCTGGGCTTAATTAATTCCACCCCTTCTTCCCCCACCCCCGGCCTTTTTGGGAACAGTGAACTTTAGCTGGTCAATTTAGCTGCTTCTAAATTAAACAGTGCACTTAGCAGGCAGCCGCCAGGTGCATACGGTCAAGAGCCCTCATTTCTTTCTGCCCCTGGATTCATACAATAGAGCCTTGAGGCTCACACAAAGCTCCCAGCTCAGTAGCCCAGAACAAAGCCAAGGGCATGCACAGAAAGTAGCCCCAGTTCTTAGTGTTACTCCTGCCCCTGTCAGCGGCAGGGAGGGAGAGACAGGCACGCAGGGCGAGGCTGCTCTGCGGGCCACGCTGTGCTGGAAACAGGCAGATGTTATCACTCAGCGCGGGTTTTTTTTTTAAATTATTACTGCATAATATTTATTGCTGGAGAGAGATGAGAAAACACAGATAAGCGAAAAGAATACAAATTGAAATATCACTCAGAATTTTTTCAGGGTTTTTTCGTTTGTTTTCTTAATTTTCTTTTTTGATTGACGTATAGGCAGTCTACAATGTGTCAATTTCTGGTGTACAGCACAATGTTTCACTCATACATATACATACATATATTCATATTCATATTCTTTTTCATTATAGGTTTCTACAAGATACTGAATATATTTCCCTGACATCACTCAGATTTCATCATCGCTTTTAGCACTTAAAAGGCTGTGTGTGTGTGTGTGTGTACACATGCATGTACCATGGAGAGGGGAAACACGACTCTTGGAGTTTGACTTCTGAGTAAAAAGTGATCAAATGCTTTCAAGTTTCCAAATAGAACAGACTGGTTTGTTTCCAGTCTCCATCTTCCTTGTCCTCTGGGTGGAGGTTGGTAGTTACTACTCCCATGGTCCCACCTCTCATGCTCCTCCTCCCACCTCTCTGGCTCTTTCTCTCCTCCTTCTGATCCTTAAATGTTGGCATGCTTCAGGGGATGGCCTTCCTCTAATTTCTTCCTAGGTGGCTTTATCCATTTGTATGACTTGAAATGTTACCAGGTGATAGCTGTAAACCCCATGTCACATTTATACCCTGAGGCCCTCCCAGTCTTCTGAGCCCCAAAAGCTTACCTCCAACTGCATAACTGACAAATCCCCTTGCATGGTTCTTAGGCACCTAAACTTAGCATGTTACAAAACCACATTTTAGTCTTTCTCCAGAAACCTACTTTTCGTTCAGTCTTCCCCATCTCAGTTCGTTGTATCTCCATCCATCGATCCATCCATTGATCCATCTACCTTTCCAGATACTCAAGGCATAAACCTGATCTCTTCCATCCCCTTCCCATCCCCAACCCCTGCCTAAGTCAATCTGTTCGTTTGGATCCAAAATAATCCTGTCGTTTGCCAGGTTCATCCCACCTCCAAGGCGACCACCTAGTCTGATCCAAGCCATCTTCTGCACCACCTAGACTAGTGCAGGAGCCCCCTAAAGGGCCTTCCCTTGTCCACTCCTGGCCTCCTTCAATCTATTCTCTACATCATAGAGTGATCTTTCCAAAAACATGAATCTGATCACGATAACCCCTGATTAAAAAGACTTTGGCATCTAAAAAGCTAAGGAAACTCAGTAACGAATGTGATACAAAATTAAGAGTTTTCATTTATACAATAATAACTAATTGGAAGATATCATTTTTAAAGACCTTAACTATAACAGCAAGAAAAAATAAAATGCCTACCAAAAAACCCAAAAACTGTGCAACACCTATAGACCAGTGAGCTCTCTGAGACTGGTTGTTCTTTGGGGCATTGACTCTGACTCAGGTTTTGGTTTGCTTAGGCAGGCTAGCAAGGCATTAGAGCCAACCCAGCCCACTGGTCCCCTTGTTTAAGTACTCTAACAGGCCCATTTAGGTGACATTCTCAAAATAACATAGATATAGAGATGCAGAATAAATTAATGGCTGTCAGACGTTAAGAATGGGGCGGGGGAATGGATGCAACTACACTTTATAGTACTGCATGAGGGAATTCTCTGATGGTGATGGAACAGCTATGTACCATAGTTGTGGTGGTGGTTACATAAACCTGCATGTAGGATTAAATTGCATAGAATTATATGCAAATATACAAATGAGTGTCTTACTTCAGACTGCTATAAAACAATACCCTGGAGTGAATGGCTTAAACAACAAGCATTTATTTCTCACAGCTCTGGAGGCTGGACTGTCCGAGATCAAAGTGTCAGCAGATTGAGTGTCTGATGAGAGTCTGTTTCCCAGTTTTGCAGACAGTCACATTCTTGCTCTATCTTCACATGGTGGAGAGACAGAGAGCTAGTCTTTTCCTCTTCTTTTAAGGGCAGTCACTTATAAGGGTTATGGGAGCTCCACCCTCATGAATTTATCTAAAGCTAATCATCTCCCAAAGGCCCTGCCCCCTAATACCATCATATTGGGGGTTAGGCTTCAATAAATGAATTTTGGAAAAACACCAACATTTAATCCATAACAGGGTGCATTTTAAAACTGATGAAATCTGAATTAGGCTTAATTAACAGTATTGGATCAATGTCAATTTCCTGGTTTGATCCTATACTATGGTTATATAAGATGTTACTTAATATTGGGAGAAGCTGGGTGGATGATTCATGGCCTCTGTACTATTTGTGCAACTTCTTGTGACTGTAAAATTATTTTGAAATTTAAAAATTTTTAATTGCTGCTGAAAAAACTACAACAAGATACCACATCACACCCACTAGGATGGCTACAATTAAAAAGATAGATAATAGCAAACGTTAGTGAGGATATGGAGAAATTGGAACCCTCATATATTACTAGTGGGAATGTAAAACGGTGCAATCATTTTGGAAAACAGTCTGACAGTTCTTCAAAAAGCTAAATATAGAGTTCTTTTATGACTCAGCAATTCCACTAGTAGGTACCTACCCAAGGACAGCAAATATTTATGTCCATACAAAAACTGGTATGCAAATGTTTATAGCAGCATCATTCGTAATAGCAAAAGTAGAAACAACCTAAATGTCCATCAACAGATGAATGAATAGATAAAATGTGGTATATCCATATCATAGAAATATTATTCCATAATAAAAGGAAATGAAGTGCTGACACAAATACAACATGGATAAACCTGGAAAACATGCTAACTGAAAGAATGCAGTCACAAAGGACACTTATATGAAATGTCCAGAATAGTCAAAATTGTAGATACAGAAAGTAGATCACTAGTAACCAGCAGTTGACAGCTAAGAGGAAAAGGGCTTGGCTTTTTTAGAATAACGGTGATGAAAATGTTTTAAAATTATCAGGATAAAAGCTGGAAAGGGGTGAAGTAGAAGTAAAGGGAACCCTCCTACACTGTTGGTGGAATGTAGTTTGGTGCAGCCATTATAGAAAAGGGTATTGAGATTCCCCAAAACGCTAAAAATAGACTTACCGTATGATCCAGCAATCTCACTCCTGGGCATATATCCAGAGGGAAACTTAATTCAAAAAGATACATGCCTCAATGTTCATAGCAGCACAATTTACAATAGCCAAGACATGGAAGCAACCTAGATGTCCGTCAACAGATGACTGGATAAAGAAGCTGTGGTATATTTATACAATGGAGTACTACTCAGCCATAAAAAAGAATAAAATAATGCCATTTGCAGCAACATGGATGGACCTGGAGATTGTCATTCTAAGTGAAGTAAGCCAGAAAAAGAAAAAAAAAACCATATAATATCACTTATATATGGTATCTAAAAAAAAAAAAGACAAACTTATTTACAAAACAGAAACAGACTCACAGACACAGAAAACAAACTATGGTTAGCAGAGGGGAAGTGGGTGGGAAAGGATAAATTGGGAATTTGAGATTTGCAGATACTAATATATATAATAGATAAACAACAAGTTCATAACATATAGCACAGGAAACTATATTTAATATCTTGTAATAACTTAAGGTGAGAAAGAATATGAAAATGAACATATGTATATTCATGTATGACTGAAGCATTATGCTGTACACCAAAAATTGACACAACATTGTAAATTGACTATACTTAAATAAATAAATAAATCCTTGGGGTAAAAAAAGGAAGGGGGCTGGGGGTGCCACGCTCACCTCTCTCCCTGTAGTCCTCAGGCTCTATCAAGGATAGGATCCTTGTACAAGTGTGAAATGACATGTGTACAAGGTTATTCTTTGCAGCACAGTTTGTAGTAGCAAACGATTGGAAATGACGCAAATGTCTATGACTAGGAGACTAACTGAACTACGCCACGTGCACACAGTGCAATGCTACAAAAAAAGGAGTATGGAGTATGCTGCGAGGGACAAGGAAAACGGCACAGCACAAGAACAGTGTACTGTTTGTGTAAAAAACGGGGAAAATGAAAATGCAGCATATATTTACATTATATGCCCCTCCCCCCAAAACACTGGAATTATTAGTAAGCAATTACTAATGATAGTTACCAGGAACAGGAATTGAGCAGATAGGCCTGGAGGTGGGAGGAGGACTTTTCACAGATGCCTTTTATAACTTTTTTTAACAATTTGTTTTTTTTACTGTATGTACTTATTTACTTGCTTTTCTTAATAAGCACTTACTACCTATTAAAAATTAAATAACTTTAAAATAATGTAATTATAATAAAATTTAACCTTCTTAAAATGGCCCTCAAGACCTTGCATGATCTGACCCCTGTCCGCCTCCTTCTTCCTGATCCTCTCCCTCTCCCACACTCCCTACTCCCTTTGGCACAGCCTCCAAATCTTCTTTTAGCTTCTCAAATAGCTCAATTTATTTCCCACCTCAGCGGCTACTTTTCTGAAAGGCAAAACTCAAAATTCAGTTTAACAAGCCCTCCTCAGACGGAGGTGATAGCAATGAGGCTGGTTACCAGGATCAGCTCTGAGGATCCACTGTGGGTTCCTTTTCCTGGATGGATGAAGGGCCTGGATAACAAAGCTTCCCTGGCAGTTTATTCAGAGGACATTTGAAGGCATTTTTGAAACTTGGTGGAGGAGGGAGGTGTTACTGGCGTCAATTGGGTGGAGGCCAGGGATGCTGCGAAACACCCTACACTGTGCAGGACAGCCCCACAGCAGAGAGCTGTGCCGCCCAGCATGTCAGTGGTACCAAGATTGAGAAATCCTATTCTTTGGAAAAACAGTTTGAAAAGAGCTAGGGTGGATTTCTGACACCCATTACTTGGGGAAGTTCCTTTCTCTCTCTCTCATTTCCCTGTCTGTAAGATAGGCACAATGAACATGATTCATTCTTTAAAAAAAAAAAAACAAATTTCATCTAGAAAAATGAGGAACTCTGATACAAGGAGGAGAACGTAAAATTCCCACCATCCAGAGAACCAGAGCTGACACTCACACATTCATTCAGCAGGTATTTGTCAGTGACTTCCCTTGTGCCGGGCACTCTTGTGAATGCAGAGGATGTCATGGTGAACTCCCCGTGGAGCTTACATTCCGGTGGGACAGAGAGAAAATAAAGGAAATACAAAATACGTCAGAAGTCATAAGTGCAGTGATGGGGGCAAGAAAAAGAAAGAAAGAAAGCCAGGGAAGGGGTGAAAACAGACAAGTCAGAAAAGACCTCCCTGAAGAGGCAACATTTGAGAAAAAATCTGAAGGAGGCGAGAAAGGGGTCTTAGGTATATCTGGACAAAGCATGCTCCCGGCAGGGGAACAGGCTGTGCAAGGGGGTGAGACAAGGTGGGCCTCCTGCGTTTGAGGAACAGTGAGGAGGACACTTGGAGTTCAGTGATGGAGCCGGAGACGAGGAGGAAGTAGGGTCAGAAAAGTAATGGGAAGAGGTGGTTCAGATCAGGGAGGACCTTTCAAGGCACTGTAAGTATTTTAACACTTTGTGCTGGGTAGGAAGCCAACAGTGTCTGCGCAGAGGAGTGACATGAGCCAGCTTCATTCTTGAAAGAGTCACTCTAGCTGTTGTGTTGGGAGTTGATTCGGGGGAACAAGGAATCAGGTAGACCAAATAGGAAGCGATTATAATTATGTAGATTAAAGATGATGGTGGTACTAATGGACCAGCGTGAAGTGATGAAATTCGAGATATATTTTGAAAGTAAAACAAACAAGGTTTGCTAATGGTTTTGCAGATGTGGGATATGAAAGAAAAAGAATCAAGGATGACTTCAAAATTTGGAGCCAAGTATCAGGAAAGATTTGAGAGGAGTTCAGTTTCAAGCAGGTCAAGTTTGAGACATGCATTAGATGTGTAGGTGGAACTATCGAGGGAGTAGTTAGATGAGACTGGAGTTCATGGAAAAGGCCTGGGCTGGAGGTAGAAATTTGGCAGTCATCGGCCTACAGATGATATTTAAAGCCTTGAAACTGGATGAGATCACCAAGCAAGTGGATCCTGAGGTAAAAGCACAAGGATGACATGTCACATAGACTTCCAAATACATTTGTGTTTCAAGTTCTCACACTTTATTCCCCACCCCTGGCCACTCATACTGATATTTTTCCTGCCCACCTCATCTCACCTGCAATACTCGTACTCAGTGCACCGCTCCTTAACTGCCTCCTTTTAGCTCCACAGATAGACACGGCACACACATACACCTCACACTTAGACGCATACATAAACATTTTAAGAATGAAATCATAGGTTCTCCAGGGAAAGAATCTGTTTAACATTTAAATGGTTGTATGATACTCTATCTATCACATGCCTTTACTGCAGTCTTCAACCAATCCTGTATTTGGACAATTAAGTTTGGGGTTTTTTTGTTTGTTGCTACTAGTAAGGATAAGATAGACCAATTTTGCATTCCTAGATATTTCCTTAAAATAAATTCCTAAAGTAGAATTGCTGAGTGAAATGGTTTTAGTCTGTTTGCAAAATGCCCTCCAGAAAGACCAAGTGTATCAGTGTTTCCCCATCTCTCCACACATAGGGACAATGAGTTCTGTTCCCTCCTTCTTTTAGATATGAACAGGTTGCATAAAATAAAACTAAAAGTTGTAGTAACAATTCTTTATTTTTATGC
This sequence comes from Camelus bactrianus, assembly GCF_048773025.1. Taxonomy (NCBI): domain Eukaryota; kingdom Metazoa; phylum Chordata; class Mammalia; order Artiodactyla; family Camelidae; genus Camelus; species Camelus bactrianus. The sequence continues at coordinate 79,562,792 of NC_133544.1, forward strand.
AGTTTTCTGTTTAGAATGTCTTATTAAGTTCTGCTTAGAAGAATTGAGAAGAGAAGTCTTCCACATTTGGTCCATCCTTCCTGTTCACAACTGAATTTAGGGGGAAAAAAAGAAGTTAATGCCTCAAAGCCAGGCAACAAAAGAAATAAAAGCTTGGAACTCCAACTTCACTAAGAAAATCCACAAAGAAATATTATGCCTGCCTGATCGATGGGGGAAATGTGAACTGCAAATGAAGTGGTACAATTGTCACCAAGGAAACAAGAGATTTTACTGGAAACAGAGGGATTCACTAGGACTTAAAAGATAGGGAGCTATGCCCTCCAAGGAGCTGCTTAGAACTGAAGAATTGGTTTCATTTTCAACTATGTATTGAAAGCGGATTTTTGTCATGGTATTTTGCCCCCTGAAAAAGGCACTGGGTACAGATGTGGTACAGATGTGAGCTAGGGTCAGTCTGCAAGAAACTACATGATAGGAGGGAGAAGAAAGTCCAGCTTCCTCCAGGGAGGAACCAGCTGTACAAAGTGCAACAGGCTTAGCTGCTCACTTGGGAAGGTAGCTTAAGGATAGAGCTGACAGACAATACTGCCTTAGGCCGGCAGAAAATCCAGAGGGAAAGAGTGTGGCTGGGATGACTGACAGCCCTTTACATAGCTTCAACAGAGTTCTATCTCTTCTACATATTTCTTCACAATATACTTAGCAAATGTTTACTATATACCGACCACTATACCGTACACTTTTCACACACACAATTTGATTCAACCTTCAGAACCTAGTGAAAACCATCTTCTATCTCATCCTTGAGAAACTCAATCTCAAGGAAATTAAAATACTTGTCTAAAATGACCCAAAATAATAATTGAAGGGGCCAGGATTAGAACCCAGGACTATCTGATCCAATACCTGTGTTCTTTCCATCACACAGGCTTTCAACTTTCTAGTCTACAACTTTTAAGACACCAAACCCCTAGGGTGAGAGGCTAGCGGAATTTTGATTTTTGGAGGCTCTGCTAAATGCTTCCGAACACTTTACTACACATCACATGCAATAATCCAAACATTTATTGTGCTTTCAAATATAATTCAAGACACACAACTATAAAATATCAAAAGAAAAATTTAGAGCAAGAATTGAAAAAAAGAATTACACTGGGTAGTACATTACATCTAAAAATGGTAGTTAAACTTTTCCCTCACTAATTACCAGGAAAAGCATACATTATAAAAAGGTGATAGTATTTAGCTAAAAGAGAAAAAGAATCAGTTGTAAATTAAAGTTTCCTTCCATCTTTAATTATAGGCTCCTTGAGTGTTAGAGTGATATAATACTTGAAATTCCAACTCAGCCTGGCATTGAGAGCTGTACATACTGGACACTCAGTAAATATATACTAGTTGAGACAACAGGAAAAAAACTTAAGTCAGAAACTGGGAGAAAATATTTACAACCCATACACCCAGTGAAAGATTAGCTTCCAGAAAAATATTAAACTTCAACAAATCAGTAAGAAAAACTACGCAAAAACAAAAACAGGCCACGAACTAGCAATTCACAGAATAAATGCTAATGGCCAAGAAACAACAGGGAAAAAAACGTTCAACCTCACTAATAATAGGGAATTGCAAGTAATTAGAAAAATTTCATACCAACGTAGGTTGGCAAAAATATTGTGTTGGTGAGATGTGGGGAAGTGAGAATTCTCATCACTATTCACAGTCACTCTGGAAAGCAATTTGACAAAGTCTGGTGAAACTGCCTACCCTTGATCTAACGATTCTATTGTCTGGGGAAATCTAGCACATACATTCACATAAGGAGATACCAGCATATAAGGATGTTCATTACAGTACTATCTATAATAGCCCTAAATAGGGAGTGACATATCTAGACACAGAACAAAAGATACATAAATACATATGGTATATTCTTATTTAACTTTATATAATAGTCAAAATGAATGATTAGATATTTGGACATGAATAAATGTCTAAAATACTGATGAACTGAAAAATCAATATGCAGAATGACACATGTACAAAATGATGACTAAACAAAGTTTAAGAACCACGCAAAACTCTACCCTATATTTATGAAATTTGGTATGTAGTAAAAGCATGAAAATGTAGGTAGAACGAAACATTTCAACCTGAGAACAGCGGTTGTCTTTTAGAAGAAAAGAATGAGGTGAGAAGGGAAAAAAGGGACTTCAACTTCATCTTTAACAATCAGTTTCTTAACAGAAAATATCTAATTTTAGCAAAGAAGGTAATTTTAATAATTCTTAAATCTGGGTGGTAGGTACATGGATATTTGTTAAATTATTCTTTGGGCCCTACTGTGTGTTTTGAAGTTTTCATTAAAACAACTGAGTACTGAATTGTATCTAACAAAAGTATTAACATTCTTAACAACATGCTTCAGTTTTGATGCCAAAAGTCTGTTATGCTTGGCAGAAATGTTTGGAGGTAGAGTCAATTCTCTGGCTGACCAAGAATTTTTTTAAAAAGAGATTTTAGTTTCATTCAAGTTTAAGCTTTCTTAATGTATGATATTTTTCTATGGCAACATATGCAAATGCAATTTAAACTAGAAGCAATTATTGAGAGTTACAAGGACAGCAAGTATAGGATAATTACGAAAAATGGTACTATGAAAATTAATGCTTTACTGACTTCTATCTGCACACAAAAATATTTCTTACAGAAAAATCAGACATTAAAATAATTCATAAAATTCAAAATTAAAAACCATGTAATCAATCAAAGGAATTGTATTATATAGTACTATGTATTTTATATGTAGAAAACATATTACAATTATCAGCCACACACGAGATCTAAACTATTCAAATGAAAAACTGAGTAAGCAATTAATAAAGAATAGTGGACAGAATCATGGAAATCAGGTAAAAAATTTTCCAGGAAGAAAGTGGTAGTTTTTTGAAGAGTTACAGTACTTACCTAAAAATGAAGAGCCCTAAGAACTATATTCAAATTATATTCAATATTTGATGATCATTAATGTGAAATATTTTTTAAGGACCCCAGGATATCAAAATAATTTTCAAAACTATGTATTTGGAAGATAGTTTAAATAAGTCTCAAAAATCCTGATATCAAAATTCTGATTTGGAACCAGAAGCTTATTTCCAGTGATGATACCATGTTTTCAGCCATAAATTACACAGAGTAATCTGAGAATGAATTCAGAGAGCTTACGTCAAACTAAATCCATGTGCACTGAGATGTTCTCACCTGACAAAGAGAAAGCAAATAACAAACATCATTCAAAACTGCAAGAGACTAGTTATCTATAATGAAATCCAAGAACAGTAAATATTACTTAATGAAATAACAAATGTATTAGCTAGTCCATTCCTAAGTTGATCTGACATGATGGAAAGAGGTATTTATTCAATAGAAGCTGGGTGGATAGAAATTATTTTTTTTTCCATTTGCTATATAATCCTGAGTGCTAATGTCTTGGGAACCCATCCATATGGACGTAAAGGTTCACATAATCGTTCTGTGACTTTATCTAAAAACATTTTTCTTCTTGATATATTTTGAGTCAGTTCTCAAGATCTTTCAGGTATTAAAACACAAAAAAACCTATAGGTTTTATCTGGAAGAAACTTTGTATAGAGTAATAAAATCAGTCAAATGAGCATAAAGCATCCATGAATATGTCTATCAACTCATCAGTTCCTGTTATGGGAAAGGGTTTCTTCTGATTCTCAATAAATGAAATCATAAATGACCATGTTGAAGAGAAATACTGGCATAGGTTTTCATTAGCAATATATTTTGGATAATTATATTTATACATAGATCTTTCTGTTAAAAATAATTATAGCCCAAATGACATGAGATTTCACATTTATTTCCTTCTGTCCTTAGCAATTCTTTTCATTGTCACAGAAGAAAGTTCCCAACATCCAACCCTCCACCATCAGAAACATATAAAACAATCCAGTGGTTAAGTAAAAGAATAACTACCCTGCTGCTGATATCAAGAAAGACTGACGTAAGAAAATAACTTCTAAAAGCCAATAAAAATAAATGACATCACAAGCCTTTTGGAAGTAATTAAGGTATAAAAAAAATAACAATACTAAGTTAGTTGAGAAGCCCAGTCTCTACAAATACCAGCTGTCAGATGAGGCTTTCTGAAATCAACACATACTCAGTCTGGAATGGTGATCCCAAAGTTCAAGCAGCTCTGCACAGGGAAGTTTTAAATCTTAATCAAGTCATTAGGCAATCAAGACATCTGAGCTCAGTGCCAAGAGAGTTCATAACCAGTGCTCTTCCAGATGTGCGGGAAGGAAACTAATTCATTAGGCCCTCGTGTTTAGGGCGTTAGGCTTTGATTCTCCAGCAGAACCCTGGTTGAGAAGAGCTGTTCTAGGAAGTGTCTTGGTCACACATAAGTGGAAATAATTAACTATCAATGTGGCAACGTGATGACTTTTAATTACAAATCCATCGTTATGTAGTGGAGACACATGAAGTATGGATTTCTGAAAACTTGTTATTTTATTCTTAGTTCTGCCCATGCACCCTTGAGAATAATTACAATGCAAAGCTTTTCCAGGCCACTTCAAAACAGAAGCTAAAAAGAAGAAATGAAAAAGGAGGCACTTTTTTAGTTATAAACTCTCGTCTAAGTTTTGATTTCATAGTACAGTGAATCAGGTGTAGTTGACTGAGGAATTAAACAAGTCCAACATAAAAGGCTCTGAAAAAAGTGAACTGCACCCAAAGACACTTCAATATCTACCTGTTACTATTATAGACTTAACTCCTTTTAAGAACCAGTTGTTTTCTACCAACTTTGTCAATGTTATTAGAGATCAAAATTCTTTCTTGCACAGGTAAAGTTTATAGCAGAGAGACCAGAAATCAAAGAAGGCATTAAATTAGCTTTCAGCAGCTTGTTTCCAACACTCTCAAGGCTCTTCAGGACCAATCTGGTCTGGAAGCAAAACTGTAGAGTGGCTGCATCACTGGGTGAACACACTGGCCCTTCTCCACTCTGACACTGCATATGTCTGGGTACCCTGCCTAACATAACAAATCCGTTAAATGCACTAAAGAAATAAAAAACAGACATAAAAAAGTAGCTTCATGCAACTGAAATATGACCTGGCATTTGTAAAACCCAGTTTTAAATACTTTTAAGACACAGTGTGAAGAATTTATAATATTTTCATATGGTGGAATATGGCACTAGTACACAGAACAAACTTTTTAATGTGTGAATAAAATGTGGTCAAAATATAAGTCTACACTGAACACATGTGGAAAAGATATTTAATTGTAAAATAGAAAAGTAGGCTAGAGTACAGTTTTAAGGGTAATTGCTTCTTTATACAGTATAGGTAATCTAGAAGGGACTTAGGGTTAAACATTCTCATAAAGCAATAAAACATTAAAAAATAAAACAAGAAAAAAAGGGCTTGAAGTTATGTTTTACAAAAAAAGAAGGAACAGTATGTCAGAGTTTAATGTCCATACATTGTGGAATTTAACAATATTGTGATGAGAGCCAGTCACAGCACAGACAGTTTTCACAGGGAAAAGTAAAAGTTATGTTAGACACATCTACAGCATCACTGTAGTACAAAAAGTTCTTGTTCTACATACAAAAGCAATTTTTTCCATAAGAATAATTTCCTAGGGTGGGAAACGAGTCCATGAAATATTTCAGAAACTCATATGCTTTGAGTTTCCCAAAAACATTATCTTAAAATCCAGTGCCTTAAAGTGCTTTCATGTGGAAATCATGATAGAAGGCACAGAATAGTTTCACGTCCCCACTACGAAATTTTCAAAAAAGCATAGATTTTGCAGTTTGCAAATTCAAGGTATTTTGTAAGCTGCTCCTTCCAAGAACATTGTCAACCCAATAAAACCAGCTGCTAGCTTACGTAGTTTCAATGACCTATAGAATAAAAGTTTTTTTTTTTCTTCCTGGTAACTTTCATCATCTTTGTGGGAAAAATACCTATGCAAGTGATGCACTTTGAAATTATAAAACATGCAGAATATGTACAAACAGAAAATTTTTAAAAAATATTTGCTTCATATACATGTAAATCTACTTGGGTATAGCTGAAATGCAACAAATATAAAAATTTGCTTTCTAAAAAATGTTTTCAGAGAATCTGAGACAACTTAAAGCTGTACAAAGACTTCCTGGGAGAAATCTTCTCTTCATACAGAAGTTTATACCTACAGGAGTAATTCCAGCATCAGTCCACCACATAATTATTACACAACATTTGGTCTAATCAACGATCACCCTTAAAACTGCTCTGTTTCTGAGAAATTAAGGTTTGTACTAAAATCAAAAAGAATTCACAAAAACAGTGGCTTATTGTGTTTTTGGATCTCTTCAACAATCTTTATCAACTCATTTGGAACTGTAAAAAAAAACTATTTACAGAATTCAGTTTTAAATACATTTCACAACTTCTAAAGTAAAGTTTTATGTTACAAGAATTCAGGGCTCATGGCTTAAGTCCAACTATCAATCTGTAGTCTCTTCTATTATCATGTCTTCCCATGACTGCACCTTATTGTGTACAGTTCAAGATTGTATTCTTTCTTGACCAAAAGTAAACTCAAACTACATGTTCATTGCAATTAAACAGCTTCTTTATTAGTCTGAAGGCGAGTCATAGCTTCTAGTTTCTGTCTGTAGGCCTCTGCTTCCTGCTCTTTCTTTAGAAGTTGCTGTCGGTATTTTTGTGCTTCTCGATTTGCTTCATCCAGCTGTTTCTGAAGAGCTTCTCTCTCCTAATTTAAAAAAAAAAAAGTTTTTTTTTCGATTGTTGCAGAAATACATTAACACATAAAAGCATGCATCCTTCAAATAAAAAAAATTTGCAGTAGCTAAAAGTAGCCACCTATTGGTATTTCCTAGACATCTTGCCTTTTCAATCAATTCACTTCTAATCAAAGCCCTGATTTTGTGCTCCACACTATGAGATATGGATTAGTTTCTGACCTCAAAGAAATTCTTTCCTAATAAGAAATAAGACTAACATAATGAACCCAAATTGGGTACCTGTACTTTTATACATACTACAAAAAACTAGTAAAGAACTTTAAGAGGGACATGTACATAACCATTCCTCTTCACATTTCTGTGATGTTTTTATCTAAAGGTAATAATTATAAAACAGTATTTATTGATCACCTATTACATTGATTAACAGGGTGATTTCCAATAACAAGTCTCTAAGAAAGATATTATGCCCATTTTACAGATGAGGAAAACAATGCCCAGAGATGATGTTGCTTTCCCAAGGTAACATAATAAGGAGTCAGGTTTATGAGATTCTATTACTACTGCTTTAAAACTATCTTCCCCTGTGAGAGCAAGCAAGACTCCTCATCTTTAAAATGAAGAGTGCTGGTCTAGATTAGTGTTTCCTAAATTATATCATTGTACAAACCAATAAAATACTAATGTGATTCATTATATTATACAGAAATAAAGTATATATATTAAATTCCTCAATAAATTGAGAGGCAAAACACAAATCTGGTCCAACAAAAATGGTATTCTTTGTCCTCCTCTTCACTCTGCCCCTATACAGTTGCCTAAGGGAAAACATTTCAAAGATTTCTTTCCTACACCTAAAGTAAGCACATGGACAAAAACTCAACTTGAGAGGGCCCAGGCTTAACCTCATTACAGAAGCCCTCATATTGGGGTGGGAGCTGAAGGTAGGACTAGTAATCACATAAAAGGCCAGGTTCACACTGGACAAGACACTTGACCAGAGAGAACTGAAGGGAAAGGCGAAGGGGCTGCAGCTTGTTGGGGAGGAGGTCACTCGCTATGAGGGTCTCTTCCACTGCCTCCTTGGTCCCTGTCCATTGTGAACCCCAGCAGATTCCCTCCCCTTCACTATGCACATGGTCTGCAAGGAGGAACATGTGCAATACTCCTGTCTTCCTGTAATCCCACTCCCTTCCCCACACTGGGAATGAAGCTAGATCCAACATTTATTTTTCCCATGGGTCCACCAAATGTGGGAGTGGTTGATTATACAAGTAGTCTCCAAATCTTCCAATTACACAAAATGTACAACTAGAAGAGAGGTGTGCCCTCATCTCCGAGCTAAGAAATGCCCGAGCCCTAATCTGCTACCCTTTTTTCCTGACTACAGGCAAGATGTCAGAGTAGGAACAAGTCAGAAAGGCCACTCAAGAGACAAGCCTCATGCAAGCAATTGACACTAGTCCCTGACAGTGAACTCTGCAGGACTTTGGGCACACCAATGCACAGCGTGGGAGGCTAGACACCAACCCCCGCCACCATTTATGCATTCACAGCCATGCATAAATGTTTTACAATTTTACATGTACTAAGAAATAAGATCCTTTGGCAGCCAAAATTTTGCCTGAAGGTTTTTTTTTTTTTTTTAATGGAGGTGCTGGGGATTGAACCCAGAACCTTGTGCTTACTAAGCATGTGCTCTACCACTGAGCTATAACCTCTCCCTAAGTTTTGAATATGGATAAAGACTTGTCCTGATTTGGTAAGAAATACTGGGAAAGATTAAGTCTAAGGTATTTTCCAGTATTACCTATTTATTCACACTTAGAAACAGCAAGAGACTCACAATTATTTCAGAAGATGAAAGCAATACAGAAGATATTTATCTTCCACTACAACTCCAAACCCAAGCAATGTATTATTACATTAGGCAACAGAATAGAGCAAGGAAGGACTTTGAGTTTGCTATTTTACTTCCAAACAACATTCTTGAATTCTGCTTCAGCTAGTAGCAATTGTTTTTTAACAGTTTATCACTTTTAATATGTAATATTCAAATTTATTTTACTTTAGCTATTATAAAACCAAAATATCATTAGTGATTTATCTTCTACCACACCTCAATATAAATTTTAGAAGACAATAATAGCAACTAATAGTCACTGAGCACTTACTATATGCTCAACGCTATACTAGTTCTTCACACGCATTCTCATTTAAGCCTTACAACCACCTGATAATTAATGTAGGTGCTATTATTTTCCCCTTTTTACTGATAAGAAGTAAAGCCTTGAAAGGCTAACTAACCTGACCAATCACACTCAGAAAATTATCATTCAACCCTAAATCGGATTCCAGACTCATTCTGAACCACTGAAATTTTTTTTTCAAAAAAGAGAAATTGGGCAGGGTGTGTGAGCTGTCTGCTTGAGTGTAAACATCAGTTTTCTAACTGCCATGGGCCAAATATGATCCTGTTTTTATAAATAAAGTTTTGCTGAAATAACACCATACCCAGTCATTTCCAAACTGCCCATGGCTGCTTTCCCACTACAGTGGCAGAACTGAGTAGCAAAACACATGCTGTAGGATGTTTAGCAGCATTCCCGGCCTCTGTCAGTGGCATGCCTCTCATTGTGACAAAAACATCTCCAGAAATTGCCAAATGTCCCTTGGGGTCCAAACTGCTCCAGCTGAGAACCACTGCTTTAGAGAAACTTTTTGGGTTAATGGCCAAGCTATCACTTAGAAAGGAGTATAAAAGTATACTTCCAAGACAACTCTACTGGTCATCCAAGAAAATAAATTCAAAAGAACGTCTTCATTGACTATAAGAAAATGATTACCTGGTTTGATGAAAACATTGGAGGTCTCTCTTCATTCTATATCTCCTACCCATCTCTACCATCTCTACTTATTCTGTGCTTCAAGGTCTCTCCATAGTTGCTCTAAGATCATGCAACCTTGACTTGAACATTTCCAGTGATTGAGAATAAGATTTCCATTACCAGAAAGCTCTAATTACTAAAATTAAGCTAAAACTCTAACTCCCTGAAATTCTTTATATCAAGCTAAAATTCCATCTCCCTGAAATTCTTGCTCCTTGGTTCTAGTTAATTTATATACCTCAATTCATACTTTCCTATTATTTGCAATTATTCTCCTTGCTCTCTGAAAGACTGTAAAAGAGGAATTAGGCTGATCTTTGAAGAAAACAGCAACTTTCACCGGTTGTTAGGTAAATAAAGGTACAGGCTGCACATTCATTGTTTTAAAAATGTTAGATTGAGTCAGTTACATTCAATAAAAATTCAGAGATTTTAAAATGTTTTATTAAACAGTTAAAGCAAAGTACATGACAAAATCTTTTTCACCTATATGCCAGAAAAAAAATCACCTAATCAGTAAAAGATATTAAAAATTATTAAATAATAAGTACACTAATACCATTCAATGACGTAAATTGTTAGTTTGGAAGAACTTCAGTGTACTGAGTATCTCTTTAAATTTTGAAGAAATAAAACAACTCACCCTCAATAATTAAAGTCATAATTTTATCAAACATTCTAGTTAAACCATGAATCGAACTTTTCTTAATTCAGTAACATATTCTTTGAGATTGTGGCCAAAGATGTACTAGACTTACATTTAAGTGAATTTGGGCAAGGATATTTTCTAACTGTCCGCAGTCAGAATTATGTTGTCTTTAAGTGACATTAAAAAAAAATCCCTCTCTTTTCTGTGATGAAAAAAATCTTAATGAAGACGTCCTAAATATTCATCAATATTTACTATTCTTATATATCAGATATTATCAACATGTATATAATGACTTTTTCAATTCTCCTAAAAACCCCAAAATGCAGATATTGTTATCCTAAATTCTAAGCTGGGAGAAAATAAAACAGAAACTCAGAAAGATAAGATAATTTGCCTCAAAGCTAATAGGGGTTCAAATCCAGTTCATTTAATTTCAGGTCCAATATTCTTTACATTGCATATAAGTTTATATCAAATGTGGGGACATAATTTTATTTAGTCATGTAAGAAAAAATCCTGTGAGGTATGGTTTGGTTACACTTACACACTAGTTTACACTTACAAACTAGTTTGGGAGAGGGAAAAAAAAGATAAATCCTATCAACCGTTAGTCTAAACTTAGTTTTCTTAAAGGGCTTAATAGTGAAACAAGCAGCTATCTATGGCTTTTTAAAAAATAATGCAGTTGACAAACTTCAACATTCTTTAAGAGGATCTTTCAGCCCAAATAGGCATTTGCATTTCACTTTTGAAAGGAAAAAAAAATTTTTTTAGTCAATATATAGTGACATTTCCTTTAGTGATTTGTGAGAAGGATGTATGTAAATTTAACAGAAAATAAAGGATGGAGTGCAAGAACCAAAGACATTCCAATGTTACCACGATGACAGACTTTGTTACAAACAAATTCTTCACTCATTCATTCATTCATTCAATGTTTATTTATTGAAGGCTTGCTATATGGATAAGGCAGAAAAATTAGACAAAAAATACTATGACTTTCATTCTATATCAAAACAATACTGTCATTAATAAATATAAAAGACAAAAAAAAAAAAGAAAGAAAGAAAAGTAAATCGAATTTATTTTGGATGACTGCAGCAAAACACACCGGGCAAAAGACTCCTTACTTCTATTTCTGCAGACTCCACCCGGTTTTCAATTATTTCAATACATTGTCTCTTGGCTGGTGGTTCTTCACTTATAACAGTTTCTTCAGCAATGTCCGTTGCTGGTACTGTTAATACTAAAATAAAAAAATGTACACATTACTTCATTTTCAGACAGGTTTAGAAGAACTAAAACTAGCCTTGACATTGTTGATGCAACTCATCTAAAATAAATACATTTCAAAAATAATCATTTCAAAACACTGATTTGCTTCTTATGAGAAATGCCCATATTTGTCTTCACCTTCTTGCTTTTTTACTGAAAAGTACTGAATGTTTAAAGTACCTATTTATTTTCTAAAAATTTAATAGATATTATATTCATTCACATGGGCTCAAAATTGAAATAATTTAACAAGCACATTTTGAGAGTTCTGATTCCACCCCTGCTAACACTGATCATCTCTTTCCTTGGTTTCTTGTGTATTCTTTTTGTGTTCATTTATGTAAAAACAAACATGAATATACATTCTCATTTTTCTTTCTTACACAGCAGGTAGCATACATACCAAAACATACGTACAGTAGATACACTGTCCTGCAGCAGCTTTTTCCATTCCATATATCTAGGGTATCTCCCATCAGTACATACAGAGCTTTCTTTAATTTAGCTGCATTATATTCCACTGTGTGGATACACCATTATGAACATTGTTTGTTTATAAATTTTGCTTGTTTTTCCCTGGGGTGTCAGACTCTGTCCCAATTTTTAGTATCTCCTTGCATTAATTGTAAACACATACAGAGCGAGAGACTATCCTTGTTTTGCACAGCAGTGCAGGAATGTAAAAATGACTGTGCAGTCTGAAACTATGCAAAACAACCTTAATCATCAATGGAGAAAATTACAACTGTCCCATAGCCTTTAAAGTTTTTTTGTGAAAATATTAAAAACTCTCCTACTGTCATTTATAAATGTAAACAAATTAAAAATAATAAAATATTATTTGTTTAGTACAATGTAGTTAGAAACATTAGAAATATTGAGAATTAAAGTATTTCTTCTAACTCATATTACGCTTATCAATTCACTCAAGAAGAATTGAGATTCTTACATCTGTTTCATTGGACTGTCTACATAGTCTATGTACTTATATGCCAGTTACACATTTTTAAATTATGTAGGCCTTAAATGTTTAATTTTCAGTAGGTTCCTCTCATTGCTCTTCTTTTCCAGAGTTTTCCTTACTCTTCTTCCCTACTCCTCTCATCAGTATAAACTTCAGAATCTGTTTGGCAAGTTGCACAAAAAGACCCAGTGATCTTTACTAAGGTCTGAATTGTGTCCCCCTCAAAATGCAAATATTTAAGTCCTAAGCCCCAGCACCTCACAATGTATTTGGAGATGGGGTCTTTAAAGAGGTAGATAAGGTAACATGAGCTCATTTGGGTGGTTCTTAATCCAACGTGACTGGTGCCCTATAAAGAGGTGAGGACACAGACAACACACACAGACTGAGGGATGGCTATGTGAGGACACAGCAGGAAGGCAGCCACCTGCAAACCAAGGAGAGAGGCCTCAGAAGAAAGCACACCTGCCAGTACCTCCACCTGGGACTTCCAGCCTCTAGCACCGCAAGAAGATGCATGTCTGTTGTTTAAGTCGCCCCGTCTGTGCTGTTCTGCCATGACAGCCCTAGAGAACTGCTAGCACTGTCTTTTTTTTTTTTTTTTTTTTTTTGGTATCACTTACATTTATCAATTAATGCAAGAAGAATTGAGAGTTTTATGACAGGGAGTCATCAAGAGTTTCTTTCCATTTGTTCATCAATGAGATTAGTCTGTGAGTATAATGTCAAGTTTTGGAAACAATCTTATATCTGCTCGATAGAAATACTTTGAAAGTTTCTTCTTCTCTATATAATTAGAATTAGTTCTTCAAAGCCTTGGGAAAGTACCTGGGCCTGATCCAAACCTTGGACCATCCCCAGAAGACTGAATCACAGCAGGAGAGAAAGGCCTCCCAGGCTTCACAGGTCAAGGGTTTCCTCCTCCAACGCTACAGCAACATCTTTCCTTGAGACCTGGTCTCTCTGTAGTGCCAGACCTCCACTGTCATTCGAAATCAAGCTTGGTTTAGGAGAACTTCTACCTCCAGCTCTTCCCTTCCCCAATTCCTTCACAGGCCATGAAGGGGCTTGGTCTCTGCAATTCTAGTCATTTTCTAAAACGTTATGTGTGTACACACTTTTTGCAGGGGAAGGGGGTCAGGGTGGGTACTGGATGCAGGGCGATGCTTGCTGCCACGATGCTGGCTCAGGTAGGAGCTTTCCGTACCTTCTCTTTCTGCTTCCTCCAGCTTTCATGCCCTGGTCTATCTCAGCCCTACCTGCAGCACTTCCTACTGGGCCCAGTCTTGCCAGGAGTGTATACGTATTGATGATTTCTGAACTCAATTCCTTTTCTGGATACATGATTGTGGGTTTCCCGGAGGGTTCTCTTGCTTTAATGGTCTTAAGATGCTTTTGGTAGCACTTAAAATATGGAATTTTGTGGTTTTCTCAGCCTTTTCGTTTCACTGCAATTGTTAACTGGGGCTTATCATCCATCTCATTACTCTCTTATTACTCAAGAAGAAAGAAAATGGGACAGTTATCAGCTAAGCTGCTTAAATTGCCACCATGTTCCTACATCAAGTCCTAAGTCCAACTTCTTTTTAAGTAGCCTTTTCTCACATGGCATTTTCAAAAGCCAGTATGATATCCGAATTGCATTAAATGGCCAAGGAAAGTACTCTCCAGTGCTGATTTTGAATTATTAATTTAACCTCATTTTCCAACCAGAATACTTTGGGCCAATTCCTCTTTCCACCTAGTATACATTGAGAGAAAGCAAGCTAATTTTAAGCAAATAAAATTAGGCAGTGAAGTCTGTTGCAAAAGGTTACAAAAACATAATTTAAGGCAAAAATAAATGCTGTGAAAAACATGTCACAATTTCCTGAGAATTAATAAACACAAACTTCATGTAAATGCCTTTTACCAACCTTGTTGTCCATCTGGCATGGTCACAATGATGGGCTGACCTATTCCACTGGTTGGAATGGAGTGCAAATTTCCAAGCTGAATTCCATCTGTAACTATTGTGATGACTTGCTGACCCCCTGAACTAACTACTTGCTGAATTGCACCATCCACAGATTCTGCAGTAACTACTTCCTCCGTAGCCACTACTGGAAAAAAAAAAAACAAAAAACGTAAAAATCAAAGAACAGATATAAAAGTATGAATAGAATTTTATTTTTATTTTGCTGCTTTTGATGTTCCTGCTTCTTTCTTATACAGAAAAGCTTTTACCTATTTTTTAACTTCAGTATCCAGCGGTGTTATACATCTATGTAAACAGTTGATTAGAAGTCCTACAATTTACAGTAAGTGAGTTCCAACATCTATGTGTGCAAGTGTTTAAATGAACTGTTTATCTTCATTTAATTCTACGAGGTACGAAATGTGTGAGATCTCCTAAGGTCACAGATATGACAAAGGTTACACCAGCTTAGTAAAATTCCACAATCTCAAGAGAGAAAATATTGTGTGTGGTTATACTCCATTTACACTTACATTTCCACATCCAACAAAACAGGGAAATCTGTATTTTTCAAGTAGACAGAATAAAAAGTATTCCCTTTTTGGACTATGTGAGCAGAAGTTGCCTTGATAATAAGTGGCACATAGATCTGGTATTATATAATAGTGAAAAAATTAATATTTGCATAAATAAAATCCAAAACTATGCTCTCAATATTTTATGAGAGGCTCAGAGAGAATTCTGACAGCTGAAAACAGCACTCCTTGCCATGCCTGGGTAAAGAAACTGCCAAAATCCTTTTCCACGGGCAATCTGATGCTTAACCACGAATCCCAAAAGACATACACAGGAACATGCATAGCAGCTTTACTCATAATAGTCAAAAACTTGAAACAAATCAGATATCCGTCAAAAGTAGAATGGATAAATAAACTGTGGTAGATTCATGCACTGGAATATTACCTAGCAATTAAAGTGACTAAATGTAAAACATGGATGAATCTGACAAAACTCATGCCAATGGGCAGAAGACCTAAATAGAAATTTCTGCAAAAAAGACAAACAGATGGCCAATGGGCACAGGAAAAGATGCTCAACATTACTAAAGAAATGCAAATCAAAATTACAAGAGAGATGCAAATCAAAACTACAATGAGGTATCACCTCATACCAGTTAGAATGGCTATGATCAAAAAGTCTACAGATAATAAATGCTGGAGAGGCTGTGGAGAAAAAGGAACCCTCCTACACTGTTGGTGGGACCATAAATCGTGACAGCCTTTATGGAGAACAGTATGGAGATTCCTTAAAAAACTGAAAATACAAACTACCATATGATTCAGCAATCCCACTCCTGGGCAAATACCCAGAGAAAGTTCTAATTCAAAAAGATACAAACACCCCAAAGTTCACAGCAGCACTATTTACAATGGCCAAGACAAGAAAGCAACCTAAATGTCCATCGACAGGTGAAACAGATAAAGAAGATGTGGTATATATGTATGATGGAATATTATGCAGCCATAAAAAGGAATGAAATAATGTCATCTGCAGCAACATGGACGGGCCCAGAGATTATCATATTAAGTGAAGTAAATCAGAAAAGACAAATATCATATGATATCTTTATATCTGGTATCTAAGAAATGATACATATAAACTTCCTTACAAAACAGAAACAGACTCACAGACATAGAAAATAAACATACTGTTATCAAAGGGGAAAGGAAGGGAAGGATAATTAGGAGTTTGGGATTAGCAGATACAAACTACTATATATAAAATAGATAAACAACAAGGTCCTCCTGTATAGCACAAGGAACTATATTCAATATTTGGTAATAACATAATGGAAAAGAATCTGAAAAAGAATATATATATGTGTATGTATGTGTGTGTATATATATATATATATATATATATATATATATATATATATATATATATATGTGTGTGTGTGTGTGTGTGTGTGTGTGTATATAACTGAATCACTTTAATATACACCAGAAACTAACATAACATTGTAAATCAACTATACTTCAATTAAGAAAAAAACAAAAAACCATTCTGAGCGATGTAAATCAGACACAAATTACGTGCTGTATACTTTTCATTTATGAACTGAGCAATGATTATACAGGAGTGATCACTTTGTGATAATTCATTAAATTGTACACTTATGAACTAAGCACTTTTCCATATGTATGTTACACATCAATAAAAAGGCATCAAAAGGAGTAATGACAGCAATGGATTATAACATTGAATTTTTTAAAAAATCCATTTATCCATAATAATACCTCATGAAAAAGGAGAGAAAGGGGGAAAGAGCACAGATCTTCTTGACAGAAGAATGACATCTAATTAACAAAATTTAAAAATTATCACTGTAACCCCCAGCATAACAACTGATTCAAGCAAGCATCACTAATGCATGTTAACAACACTGGTGAAATGTTTTTGGGAAACATGATGTTCAAATGTTCTCAAAGTATCACATCGAAGATTAGCATTAGTTACAAAGGGGAAAATGTGTCTATAAAGACCTGGCAGTCACCAGTCTCACCAGGTGGTCAGAATCAGGATGGCCTGACATTTTGTGCCTCCTGATGTGATGTGATGAGAGATCACAAAATATCACTTGTGTTCTTCCTGGAAATGTTTGACCAGAATCTAATTATTAAGAAACAAATAAATCTAGAATGTGGGTGATCTCACAGACAACTGGCTTAAACTCTACTAAGATTCCAATGCCATAAAGAACAAGGTTGGGGGAGACTAAAGAGACATAATAATTGAATACAATGTATAAACTATGATTGGATCCTGGATGAAAAACAAAGTTATAAAGGACATTTGGGAGGTAACTGAGGAAACCTAAATATGGACCATATGTTGGATAATATTACTAAATTAATGCTGACGTTTTTAGGAAACATAAGAGAGCTGTGACTATATAGGAGGCTGTCCTTGTTCTTGGTAGATACATGCTGAAGAATTTAAGAATGAAGTGACATGATGTCTGTAGCCTACTTTCAGATAATTTGGCAAAACAAAATCTTGTGCATGTGTGCATATGTACGCATGCATGAACATAAAGGCATGGCAAGATGTTAACACTTGGTGAATACAGATGAATGGTATAAAGTTCACCCTCCAACTTTTCTATGGGTTTTGAAAGCTATCAACGTAAAAATTGTTTTAATATAACTAGTTCTGCAAAAAGAAATGACAGAAAAACTATTTCTAAATGATATGGGTTTTTTAAATGATACAGTTTTTTAAAATGTGTTTTTGAGGCAACACTTTACTAAAAGTAAAAGTATAACTAAATAAAACCATTCTTTCCTGAAGTCATGCTACCATTTGGATACACAATTGCGCTGAAAGTCACTTAGGTTGCTACCAACTTCCAGCAGAACATCATGGATACCAATGACCACAGGATTTACTACTTACAGAGAGGCCCTAATTATATAAACTCCTTTTTTTTTTTTAAAGGCAAGTGTACTGGGACCTTAGTTTTCAAGAATGAACTCACGGCAACAGGCCTGGCTGTAACCCTGTTCACTGTGTTATTTGGGGAATCAAGGGTCACAGTACAAACCACAGGTGATATTCAAAACGCAAACAACCTCTATGTTTTGAGTTCTCTCATTTTTTTGTTTGTCTTAAACTATAATTAGGCTTTATCACCAAGCACTTAAGAAAATTTCAGGAAGATAATTATAAAATGAAATGTAGGGCATAAAAAATAGTAATAGATTCAGTCGAACAACTACTGAGGTTTTCAAATACACTAATTATTACTTTGATTTTTAAAAAATTATCCATATGAAAAAGAAATATTCACTCTGGTTGAATGTTAACTACAAGTAACAAATATTTTAAAGCATAATCATATGTAAGAAATTTCTGAGATCACACACAATCAAGGCACAACTCAAGAACTTTCATCTTGGCACTATTTGCAATGACTGTCATTAAAATAATAGAGTTCTTGCCTTTCATCTAAAAAGCTTTCTTTCTTTTTAAGTTGTGCTATGGTAAGAAATTTAAGAAAAAATTATAAGGAAACCAATTATGTAAAAAAAAAAGTACCTCCAGGAACCCTAATAATAACCCAACAGTGAAATGTTGAAACAAGTAAGAATAAAACAGAAAGCCTAAAAACTTTGAGTGCTATTAAAAAAAATATACATATACATATCTCCAAATATAAAACTCCTGGATAAAAAAATAACTGTAATAAATAGTCATTGATCTAATTTAAAAGTCAAGTTGTTATATATGAAGAGAGCCTAGATAATCTACACTATCTTTGAAAATATTTGAGATCTCTTATTCAACATGACTTTTGAGTTATAATGCCATAAAATTCAACTAAGACAGGGAAAAAACTATCTTTAAGATGTTATACAAGATTGAAAACTCTATATGTATATACATATTTCAACAATAAAAAGGAAACTATGTTTACTTAAAGAAAAAAATAACATGTCAAAGGTGTTACTGCCTTCAATTAAACCTGAAATCTTAAAAAAAAAAAAAAAAAAAGCAAAACCTAAACAATCTTATGAAGCCCAGTAACTCACCCTGAAAGCCAATTCACTTTCATTGCTCTATTTTAGGGACAAAGAAAAAAAAATGCAAACGGGATCTGGTTCAAATTTCAATGTTAGTAGAAAGGAGGAAAACAGCCACCAGATGCATTATATCTTTGGAAAAACCACCTTATTAACAATTAGCAGAAGTAGCTCTAAAGACAAAAAGAAGGGCAGTCACAGATGTCCATTTAATCAAGGGATTATATAGCTGGGCCAAAAGAAAGAATAAGGCCAAGCTATGCAAAATTAACATAAGACTGCAGGCTAGAGCCATCAAACAGTGTTTTATGACAGTTTATTTCAAAAGGACCAAACTACACTGCAGATATTACTGCCTACGTCTAACCAATTTTAACTTCCTATTTTACATCCAAATAACTCACAAATCCACTCACTTCTTATTGTCTGCCGGATCCTAATCCAGGCTAGCTCTATTTCTTCCCAGGTGACTGTATTAGACTCCTAATAAACTCCCTTCCAGAGCCCACTAAAGTAATCATTTTTAAAGTCCTGTATAATCTTAACCTTCAGTCATCATGAGTGACTCTCCCACTTGCTGAACTCAGCCACGCTGGCCTCTGAGTCCTCTGAAAGGACAAGTTCTTTCCTGCCTCAAAAGCTTCACTTGTCCCTCTTTCTAAAATGTTCTTCCCCCAAGTTTTGCTCCACTAATTCCTACTTAATCCTTAGTTTAAATGTCTCTTCCTCTAGGAAGATTCTCTGACCCACCAACTAGGTTGAAATCTTGTATTCTTTATATCAGGAATCACATTTGTCTGAGTGAGTAACTGCTTAATATCTCATTCTACCAAAAGACTACATGTTCCATAAAGATTGGGACTGTGTCTGACTGCTTACCATTTTCTCTCTAGCACTTAGCATAGTACCCAGGACATAAGAGATATTCAACAAAAAGCTGTTCAATGAATGAATAAATAACAGTTTTCTTGTTGTAGATGAATAGCTATTTGTAAACCATTAAATGGAAATTTCAGCCCAAGAACAGTTTTGAGTCATTTCTTTAACATAAAGTGTGATATACCCCTTCATGAATTTTTATTACGTGTACATTTTTGTTTTGTTCTAAAACAGGAAGAAACAGAGTAATGGTGAGAGGTTACTGGAATTCTGATTTTTTTAAACAATTTTTTAAAACATTTTTTAATGGGGGCTGTAATTTAGGTTCGTTTTTATTTTATTTTTTTAAACAGAGGTACTGAGGATTGAACCCAGGATTCTGTGCATGCTAGACATGTACTCTACCACTGAGCTATACCCTCCCCCTTGATTTTTCAAATAGGAAATACCTATAACAGATCAGCCTGTGGAAAGATAGGGTAACATATTCATTCTTCAGGGCACAACTCAACCTCACCTCACCCCACTCCCCTATCCCCAGGCCCCAACTCCAGCTACAAGTAATCTCTTTTCTCTGAAGAACTATAGTAATTGCCTAAATAATTTATTTACAAATCTCTTATGTAACAATTTTAACCTACTCTAACTTTTCACTTATTTCTTATTTCTCTAACAAGATTATATGTTCCAACTGATTATAACTCTCCCCTCACCTTTTCCCTGGCTTTAGTTTCCCTCCTATCCTAGGCTGGAATACTAAATTTCAAATTTGTTGACAATTTTTTGGAAAAATAGCAACTACAAGCTGGCTCCAAAATAGATGCCTGATCATTCTTCTTCTAGAGTAGAGTCAATTAAGCTCCAAGCTTAAAACCATGAAAGAAAACAAAACCTCCCTGATGTATAGTACCTGTAGGCATTTTTAAGTTTTGACGGCTCAGAAAGATAGTTAAAAATAGCATTGGGAAGCAGTGACTCATGGAGAGATCAAAGTTTTGTTTCTGCACATAGCAGGCATAAAACTTAGTATAGAATACATGCTCAGGTACCTTACAAAATAAGCTGGCCAAAAATACAGAAGTCAGCAGTCACAATGTTTAATCCCTTTAGTTACATGCACAGGAAAATATACTCTGAGAACACTTCAAATACATTTCAGGAAGATGCTTGCTTTTCTAAAATTAGTGAAAAGAGCACATAAGAAAAAAAAACAAAGTATATTTTAATAGAACCTCTGCAAATCTTGCCAGTCAAATGAAATGTTCAGTTGTGCCTAAATACATGAAACCTGTACATTACTTTCTGATGGTAAATCTCCTACCTGGCCAGGTAACTACTATGACAAAATAAATAAAGCAAAGGAATTCAAATACCAAAGAGAAAAAAATAGACCAAAACTGACTGCAAATTAGACTAATTTGGTTCTAGAAGATGAAATATCAGTCAAAAGAAAAATAGTTCCTAAAATTATCAAGCATAATGATGGGAACTTTCAGCAAATACGGTAGATACATACCTAAGTATAACTTAGAGGTAAGTTAAAAGATGAAAAGGAAACACATTCCCTTAGTTTTAAATAGGTAACCACATTTAGTCCCCTGAAACAATTTTCTTTTTTATTAAGAGGTCAGTAATATTAATTTTCTTTAAATCACAATTTTATCAATGCTTACTAATCAGTACATGTTAGAGATAAAATTTCATAGGAATTACTATAACCTACAAAATTTTTCTAATCTATTTCAGAAGTCAGTGTGTTAGAAACTTAAAGTAAAGGCACATAAATTAGAGGTAAGTAAGACCTACTGGGTCTATAGCCTATTGACAGTAAATAATTACTCTGTTTTATTTTTAAAGTGCTCAACATGTTAACATTCTTCTAACCTCAGTTTGAGAAATTTGGTCTCGATAACTGATGTCATATTTTTGTTTTAATTATGTCCTAATTACCTGAAACCTGCTCCTTAATTATTCAATTCTTACAAAAAGATTAAGTAGCAGGCATAGAAATATACTCAATTATTAAAACTATTAAAGCCAGTCCTCTCTCCCATATCTTTTCCTTATTGAAGGAGCAGGAAGCAAACTAACAGACTTCCCTGATGCTGAAACTGTCAGCTGATTTATTCTGAGAAGTCCTGCAGCTTCTCCCTTACTGCTTTTGAGCTAAACAACTCCCAAACTTTTCCATTATGCTTTCCCCTCCCTATACATTCTTTACCAAGAATAGCTTTAACCCAGAGGCTATGCTCCAGGAAGGCTGATAATCTCAGAAGAATGGACAGACCCCGTGGAGTTTCTCCAGGAAGATTCATCCAGGTTAAGAGGAATGTGGCACCCTGTAAAATGCCCTGATTGTTATCACCTTTTCTGTTCATCCAGTTTTTCTATAAAACCTCAAGACCCCAACCCCAAGATGGATTCACAGTCTCTAAGGCATTATTAGCCTAGAGTGACTTCCCTTTGCCTGGCAAAGCAATAAAGCTCTTCTTCTCTGATTCTCCCAAAACTCTACCTCCAAGTCTCAATCCATCTTTCAGGGTATAAAGGTCGGTTCTGCAGCAACATTATTAGTGATTCATCTATGTACCCCATAAATCTTACACATAAAAAATGAAATAAATACAAAATGTATATTATTCAAGCAAATCTTTGTTGGAGTACACTTACGATCTTTTAGATATTTACTATGCCCAATTTATTAATAGTAAAAAAATACACTTTTTAAAATCTGGATCAAATTCTTAAATTTTGGTGTGCCATCAGAATCACCTTTGGGAACATGTTAAAAATATAGATGTTGGGGCCCTACTCCAAACTTAATGAATCAGAATCGTCTAGGGTAGAACTGGGGCAAATGTATTGTTGAGAAGGTGATTCTGATTCACACAAAATTTTAGACCCCTGCTCCTGTTGACATTACATATTAATTCAAACTAGTTGAGAGGAGTTCAAATGAGTAGAAAAGTTGAATTACAGAATATGCTGAAGAGTATAGCCTTCTAATCATTGGGTACCTAAATTAACAAGGTAATTCCCAACTATTTCCAAGCAAAAATCCTAGTAGTTTGTTTTAATAATGTAAAAGAGAATGACAATTATTTTGTTAATGTATGAGCTGCCTGATACTTCTCCTGAATCAATTCCATTCCAGAATTATGAAGGATGTTTTAAATAAGTATTTTGAAAACTGTGGGCATACTTTTAAAGACTATAAACTTTTTCACTGATTTATTTCCAAAATGAGTAAATTAATTTCATGTATCAAAAGATAGCTATATTCTCCCTGAAAAAGAAATGAAAAATAAATAACTTAGCATTTTGATTTATGTATCACTTTCTTATGAGTTGGCTGAGTGTGAATCAGTCCCTTATATTAACTCAGGCTATACTAATAAAATATTTCTGAAACATCAAAGCTGAAAACTAAACCTCAGTCAATGGTCAATGACAGTAACCTAATTCAGATGACTACTGTGAGAACAAAATGAGATAACGCATGTAAAGCACTTCACATAATAACAAGTGTATAGCAAGAACCCTATATACATTAACCAGTATTTTTCTATAATTCATTATGCCAAATTAAACTTATGGCTTATACCAACTGTTTCATCATTTGTTTCTGGCTTGTCCCTGGACGGATTATTAACATAGGCCTAAAGGCTCAGGAACTGAAATAAAACCTCCCATTAAAACAATTTAATAACAATGAACATTAGCAGCAAACTCTTCAGGGTATACTACGACTTATCAAATTTTTTTTGTACTTCTATTGAACAGACAAGAATCATGAAAACTATGCATGGAGATTAAAAAATTTAATCAAGCTGGTTAAATGTCTGGAAAAACAAATGTTTATGAGGAAAGAATTCAACTGGAAATAAATGCTAGTAAGGAAGCAATTCAATGAGATATTCTAATCATCAAACATTGACAATCTGAAGTTATATTTGCCTGTAACTTCAAGAAAAGACAGACGTATCATTTGGTTTCACAATGAAAGCACTATAGATAGACTTCCTTTATGAGGTTCCCATTGGATTAACATTAAGATTTGTTTTACATGTCAAAGATGGTCTTAACGTAATCATGAAAGAGCTGTTTAAAGCCATAGTTTAAGTGAACTGGCATGGTATCCTGACTATCACAAATACCTTCCCTTTATGTACAGGACCATGTCAGCCAGCTAGCCTCCATTTCAAATGCAGTCCAACTGCTGCTGAAGTCTGGCTATTTGGTATCAGAAGATGTACTACTTAGCTGGTAACAGTAATGAATATGAGCAGTACCAATTAGTGTACTGATGGTTCCTACATTTTGTTCTTCAATCACTTAAAACATTTATTTCAATAGACTGCTTCAACAAACACACCTCGGGAGTAAAAGTAGGAACAGTGATGCTTTTGTTTCATATAAGGCAAAGTAATAATCTCACAAATATTTATTCCTATCACAAACCAAATTATAAACATTCTAGAAGAGACTAGTCCACTGATCACCTGAAGAAACTGCATAGAGGAAGCAGTCTATTTAGTGGTCACAGACACACACACAGCTTGGGAATCAATCAGACCTTGAGCATAATCTTCTTTCACCACTTAATAGCCATGCTACTTAGGGCAAGATTATTTAACCTCCACAAACCTCAATTTCATCGTATACAAAATAGGAGTACTACTTTATTTCCCAGAACCTAAGATGTCCTTGAAAAAAACATACAAACATTTCTAAATCAGGATGAGTCTGACAACTGATGTTAAAAGGAACTGGCCAGCCAAGAGGTAGAGAAATAACTTGACTGAGCATGTGCAAACTGAGCTGTGAGAAGATTTTCTTTATGTGATTACACACCTCATCTGAGTTGTTTACACTGGCGGCAATGTACTCACCTGAACTTTAACTTAATTCAACCTCTTAAAATGTCTTCAACAAGATTCCACTATGTGTAGCATTGAAATGAAAAATTATTGTGTTCATAGAAGACTGTAAGTTACATGCAACAAGAGTCCATTAAGTCCATTAAAATTACTAATTCTCTCAGACTAGACCACATATAACATTTTCAAAAGCGGACATTAGAAGTTGGTATGACCAATTTATGGAGCCAAACATCTAAAATGTCAAAACCTCCAGCTGACTTTGAAGAAAAGTTTAATTTTTAGAGACATATATTTTATGAAGTATAAAGATATATACTGTATAAAGTATAATCTTACAAAGAAAAAGTTTACAAGCTTAATCAGATAGAAATCCACCAATGAAATTAATTTTCTTTGATATGCTTATGCAATTACAAAGGTGCTGACGAGATCCAAGCATAGGTTATAAAAGCAGTATGTCAATACCATGATGCACATAGCTGCTAATGGCCAAAAATGATTCAGAAAAATCTTAAGACTCTCAAATATAAAGGTTTAGATTCAAACATTGATTATGATGCTAAAGAAGCTGGAGAATGAATAAATGTTTATTATCATAGTTAGAGGGGAGAGCGGGAGAGAGACAGACACACAGAATGAGAGATAGGCAGCCCCTTCTGCCAGAAACAAAACAAAACAAACTTCCTTCAATCAGTAGCACCTTAAAGAGTCAAATCCAGTAATATCTACCTTCAATCTTTCTGGTGAGGATTAAATGAGATCATTAAGTAAAACATCTGTCACAGTCCACAGGACACACAATAAACATACAGTGAATTGTTGTCATTATTATTAATCACACTTTGAAAAAAACAATTTAATGAATGACAACAAATTATTCTTTACTTTTATAACACTGGTCTAGATATAATGGCTTAAACTACAGTAAGAAAAATAATTTTATGGCGTTTTTAAAATTCCCTAATTAAAAAAATACTTTACTTACATAATTTCAGCAAGAACTATTTCAGTTAAGTATAAAGGTAAGCCTTATCTAAAATAGATAATACTGTTTGTCATCATTTACCCCCAGCTTATTCTTTAGTGGTGGTTGTTGGTATGCTATTTCCTATTCTGTCAGTCATTAAGCTTTTACATCATTTTAATAGAACTGACAAAAAGTAAAAGTTATGAAAAAGACAGCAGGTTCCTATGTATTTGTCTACTTTATTTATACAAAAAGTCACAGACAAGTAAAACAAAGTCAAAGTGGGTACAAAAACATGTTTTCTGTAAACCACAGAGGTTTGTTTTTAATTTTAATTAAATTAAACTTTATTTTAATTAATTGCCAAGATTTACTATCTTTTTAAAATCCAGATTTTTCAGCTTCCCATGAAAAAACAGAATCTGGCAACACTGAGCGTATGACTATGATCAGCTAGAGCTGAGCAGGAGATGTACCCTTGCCCTGCCCCACTCTCCTCAGGTGGCCATCTCAACCCGCCCTCTTCAGCCTTTTACATTTCCTTCCTGGCCTTTGTAAATAATTCAGTCTCCAACTTTTAATGTACACATTTGACTTGTTTTTCTAACCTGGAGTTTCTGAAGAATTGGACAACGGAGCAGATGCTTCAGCTAAGGCAGCTAATGTAGCTAATACTGATGTAGAGGAGTTTCCAAACTGAACAGCAGATACACCCGTTTCATCTATGAGAAAGGAGAAAACAAGTTTGAATTTTTAAGAAACTTAATCCAGTGCATTTTTCTGACAATCTATTTTACTTTATTCAACTCTTAAATAAAGCTTAGATAATACCAGTTTTGTGAAAAATGAGCCTGTATAGCATTAAGTTTTGAAAGGTAATACTGCAGTACATTTTGCAATATCATCTTTCTTTCGATTATTTTGTCTCATGAAAATTTGGTTTTTGGCAATTATAACAAAGAAAACCAAGGTGGCTGATATAATCTTACCCTCATTCTCCAACAGTCCTTTCTTAAAAGGATGAACACCTACTAAAGCATAAAATCCCAACAGCTATCCTATATGCATCTCAATACCTGTTGCCTTGGATGAATTTTCTGAAGATACCAGACCTGTTAGGTTCACCACCCCTCCAGGTCCAATGATAAACTGCGGTGTTGCAGCATGTATCGTCACAGTGTCAGGACTCTCTGGGTTTGTGTTGATTTGGTTCTGCATAGCAATCTAGGGGACAAATCATCACCATGTTTTCAGAATTATAAGCAGAACACATAGCACAGACACTCAATGTAGTACAAACACAAATATAAAGGAACATTCTGTAATCTAAGAAGAATCATATAATACAAAATTGAAAATCTTTGTTTATGGTCTACTGAGAGCACAGTGGTAAATCACAGGTATGGCTTTATATCCTAAGTTCCCTGTAAGGCAGCAAATCCCATGTGAGGAGAAATGGGTATCTGAAAGGCTTTTATAGAACACAGTTGAAAGATATTCTGCTGCCCTGTGGCTACAGAAATTAAATTATTTAAATCAAATTATGTCCTTTACTATATTCAGCAATAAATAACACTACATGTAGAAAGCATGTCTTTCCCAATTAACTGTTCTCCATCTTCAACCCAAGGCCCCAAACTAAACTCTTAGGTGTAAGAGAATTGGAAGAAGCATGGCAAAATTCGTTTTCCTGGACACATAACATCTTTCAAGTAACTAGCTGAAGTTTAATAGTCTCAGATGGTCTTGGAGAAGAATTCTACTGGGAAGGAGAACAAGAACACAGGAAAGAAGAGGTAGTAAATAAAGAAAATAATTTAGTTGTCTAGCTGAAGGAAAGAGAATATTGGTTATTAGGAAAACTTGCCCAAAAGCCATAAACAACTATGTTCACAAATAGCTTCTTTTGAGGAGGGAAGAAAAGAAAAGAAAAGAAAAGAAAAGAAAAGAAAAGAAAAGAAAAGAAAAGAAAAGAAAAGAAAAGAAAAGAGAAGAGAAGAGAAGAGAAGAGAAGGGAAGGGAAGGGAAGGGAAGGGAAGGGAAGGGAAGGGAAGGGAAGGGAAGGGAAGGGAAGGGAAGGGAAGGGAAGGGAAGGGAAGGGAAGGGAAGGGAAGGGAAGGGAAGGGAAGGGAAGGGAAGGGAAAGGAAGGGAAGGGGAAGGGGAAGGGGGAGGGGGAGGGGGAGGGGGAGGGGGAGGGGGGAAGGGGGAGGGAAGGGGAAGGGAAGGGAAGGGAAGGGAAGGGAAGGGAAGGGAAGGGAAGGGAAGGGGAGGGAAGGGAAGGGAAGGGGAAGGGAAGGGGAAGGGGAAGGGAAGGGGAAGGGAAAAGAGAAGAAGAGAGAAGAGGAGACAGAAAGGAAGAAAGAGAGAGAGAAAGGAAGGAAGGAAGGAACCAATCAGAATGATGAAGACTACATCACTTACTTAGGGCACATCATTATGATTGCCAAAAAATTTTAGTGGGGGTGTGGGAGTATAGCTCAATGGTAGAGTACATGCTTAGCATGCATGGGTTCAATCTCCAGTACCTCCAGTAACAAAAACAAAACAAAACAAAATTTAGTGGAAGTATAACAGACTTGAAAAACCATACGGTATTCAAATATGCAACAAAAATAATAGAATAAAATGTTTAGAAGGAAATTCAGAACCTTAAAAACACCAAAAGCAATTACTTTATCTAATTTTCTACTGTCACATGCAAAGACTGCGGTCTTACAATGAAATGAACATGAACAGTAAGTAATGAACAAAGAGGAAGTGAAAGAGGAATAGGCCTGTCCAAAATAACAAGTATAAAATGAAAAGCTACAAGACAAACAGTTCAAATTATCCACAAGACAGAGATCCTTTTATTTTCTTAAATTAAAAGCCAAAAGTTACCTGTAATATCTCTGCTAAATCTTCGTTTCCATTGTCTATTGAAATATCAAATGCAGTTTTACAAAATTTACTTTGTGTGTGTACATCAGCACCATATTTGATTAAAAGTTCTACCACTTCTTGATGATTGTGTTCTGTGGCCCAGTGTAGAGCTGTCATCTTCAACATGTCCTTTGCATTGACATCAGCACCATGCTACGAAAATTTCAAAATAAGAAATTTCTGAAATATGAAATATAAAGAATTCCTGATTTGACAGCACTAGCCATTGTGCTTTAATCAGGAATTTGCTACTAACATGATCAACTGTTTTTGTGTGTTGAATCATCTACATGTTCTCCACACATCTGTCACTTAATCAGTTTTCTATCATGCTGGCTTTCCTAACTGCTTTTCTTCTAATTTCTCAGGGGTACAGTAATTATTTTTTCAGTCACCCAGCCATGAGCAAGAAGGGCTGGAGTGGCATGAGGAGTGAAGGAAAACTATGAGCATTCTTCCAAAACATTCCATTTAGTTATTTACATGAAAGCATCCTTTGCTTTCAAAACCAGTTTAACACAATCAATCAACAGGGAGCTATCTAGAGGTACACTATCCATTATGGTAGTCACCAGACACAGGTGGCTATGAAGCACTTAAACAACAGCTAGTCCAAATAGAGATATGCTGTGTATGTAAATACACACTGGAGTTCAAAGACTTCACACCAAAAAAAAAAATGATGTAAAATATCTCATTAATAATTTTTGTATTCCTTTCATGTTGAAATGATAATATTTGTATATATACTGAATTAAATAAAATATCATCTTAAGAATTTTTTTTTTTTACTTTTTAAATGTAGCTAATAGAAAATGTAGAATTACATGTGATTCATACTTGTGGTTTACATTGTATGTTTTTTGAACAAGCTGATCTTGAGGCTAGAATAAAAAGGATTAAGAATATCTAAATCTATCACTCTGTTTTAAAATTTTCTCTTTGGCATTTAGATAATTAAAGAAAAAGCCCTGTCTGTTTTATCTGTTTATTCATTTGTTAGTTATCCAAACCTAACATTCCCTTTCATGTACATTTTAACTGTTGAGTAAGACAAAGCTGTAGTCCCTCACCATAGCAAAAATCAAGATCTAAGAAATCAACTGTTTGATTTAACTAAGAACATACATAGAGGAAATTCCCCCCAACCACAAAAGAAAATTTTACGATAATTTTCATTCATATAAATGCTTACACACAAAAAAAGATAATATGGAGAGGAGTGGGGAGTAGATATTCAATCAAACTAGTTCCCTACTCCCTCTTATAAAACCACTATGGTCTTATAAGCCTGTGGGGGCTTACTTTTAAAAGCAAAGTGCAAAAAGAGAACACATACCTTAAGCAAAACCTCTACTATGCTGGCATGGCCCTCAGAAGCTGCCATATGCAATGGTGTTCGGTCCACTTTGGTTCTGGCATCTCTACTTACACCAGCTCGAAGTAGTACTTCTGTGGTGGAATAATGCCCGTACTGCGCTGCCAGATGAAGTGGAGAAGTTCCCAGCTGTACCACAAGAAAAACCACATATAAAACACTATTACTTTCTACTTTGTATTTCCTGTTTACATTGAGAGTAGATTATCTTTACATTAAGTGTTTACATAATAACTCAAAACTGAAAAGAAATAATTTTTGCTGAACAGTCTCTTTATAGAGGCTTTCAAGAATTCTCATTCACTTCTCAAGGAGGAAGAAAAGTAAGGATTTTATTTAATTCAAACCTGAATTTCTCATTATTTTTATCAGATAAATAGCCTAAACAAAATTAATTTCATCAGGAATTAGACATAATTAGGATTTGAGAAATTTTTCTGAGTATTAAAATGTTTTCCTCATACCATTCACACAAAATCTCTTTTCATCTATGAAATTCACATCAAATAAATGTAACTGTACATTTTTACATTAAACTTTTGTAGGGCTTAAAAAATTAATTAAAGCACCTCAATGACCTTTTTAAAGGAGTTGAAAGAGTTCATATTGTCATTTTTCAAGGGAAAAATCTGATCCTGAGGTGCACTTGCCAAAGGTGAGTTAAGACAGAACCAAAAGAGAGCTCAGTTTTCCTGAAATTGATTCCACACTGCCTAGCCACGACATTAATGCTACATTCCTAATATAGGGAAAGTACATACTAAATGTGCAGAAGACCTTATCAGAGGTATAATCATTAACAGGTGAAAATTAGAATTAAGCTGTATCACATGTATTTAGAGGCACAGAAAGTCCCTACAACTCTCTGATTACCAAGGCACTCATGTTCTAAAGAATCAAGATAGTTCACTAGAACATGGTATTTGCTAAGACCACTACTGTAATAATAACAACTAAGGTTTTGTTTAAGCACTTTCCAAAGCAAGCACTATTCTCCGATCTTTGTATCTATTTTATCATTTAATAGCCTCATAACATAGGTACTACTACTATTCTCATTTGGCAGTAAATGAACCTAAGACACAAAGAGGTTACTAATTTGCCTGAAGTCACACAACAAGAGTTATAATATAAAGCTAGGCATGTGGTCTTAATACATGGTAAAAATAGAAACCATTTACCCTGGAAATAGTTTAACTGCTATTAAAAGTCTTGAATTTTTAAGGGAAGACCATTCTAGCAGATCTAAGAAGATTCTTAAACAATTCTTTCTTTCTCCATGCTCTATCATACTTTTCTCTAACCGGCCCTTTCCAAATGCTTAAATTCTAATATTTAGTGAAGTACCTCAACAGCCCATTTAGCAACCATGACTTCAGCTCAGTGTCATATAATGGTTTATTTTGTAATTTTTTCATCTTGAGACCTTATCTTTTTGGCTGATGCTTATATATATATATATAAATAAAAATAAAATATATACACACACATATATATAATGTATATATATACATATACACACACACATACATATATAAAGAGAGAGAGACACATATATATGTAGTCTGAAGGAAAAAAATGAGGCAAACACTCATGAACCCACCATCACAGTCCAGAAATAAAACATTACCAGCACTTTAAAATCTCCCCACATGCCGCTCCCTAATAAACCTTTACCTCAACTCCTGAGATAACCACTAGTTTGAATTTTGTAATGAATATTGCTTTACTTTACTTTTTTTTTTAATTACCATGTATCCTTAAAAATATTCTTCGGGTTTGCTTGTTTTGAACTTTATTTAAACAGAATCACAATGCATGTATTTCTCTGTGACTTGCTTTTTTATGTTCAATATCATGAGATTCATCCACGTTGATGAATGTAAGTGTAGTTTACTAATTTTCTCTACTGTATAACATTCTACCGAATGAATAAGCCACAATCAACTCAACCAATCTATCTACTGTTGAACACTAAGGTTTCTAGTTTTTTGTTATTATGAATAATGCTGCTACAAACACAGTCCTGCACGTGTCTCAAGTATGTGAATAAGAGTTTCTCTTGGGAATATTTTTAGAACTTCAATAGCTACATCATAGGGTATGTCCATGTTCAAATTTACCAGGTACTGCCAAACTGTCCTCCAAAATGCTTATGCCAGTTTACCCATCTCCTTGCCAATGGTTGGAACTGCCAGACTTTTTTTCTTTTGGGGGGACTAGTCTGGTAGATATGCAATAGTAATTCATGATTTTACTTTGCATTTTCCCAATTATTAATGTAGTTGAGCATCTTTTCATGTTTATTAGTCATTCGAACTTTCTCTTTAGTAAAGTACCATATCAAGTCATGCATTTGCCCTCTCTTTTTGTCTTGTTGTCATCTCACTACTGTCATGGGAATCCTTACGTATTATGGACACTAATCCTTCTTGAGAGCTTTTTGTCTTTTTTATGCCAGGGCTTATTTATGTATTTTTCTAATTGAAGTATAGTTGATTTACAATAATATATTAGTTTCAGGTGTACAGCATAGTGATTCAGTATTTTTATAGCACATACTCCATTGAACGTTGTTACAAAATAATGGCTATAATGCCCTGTACTGTACAATATGTCCTTGTTGTTTATTTTATACAAAGTAGTTTGTATCTCTCAATCCCATGTCTCTATTTTGTCCCTCTCCCCTTTCCTATCCCCACTGGTAACCACTAGTTTGTTTTCTACATCTGTGACTCTGTTTCCATTTTGCTATATACATTTGTTTATTTTTTAAATTCCACAAATAAGTGATATCATACAGTATTTGCCTTTCTCTTTCTGACTTATTTCACTAAGCATAATACTCTGCAGATCCATCCACACTGCTGCAAATGGCAGGATTTCATTCTTTTTTATGGCTAACATTCCATTGTAAGTGTGTATATATACGTGTGTGTGTGTGTGTGTGTGTGTGCGTGTGTGCGTGTGTGCGTGTGTGTGTACGCCACGTCTTATTTATCCATTTGTCTGCTGATGGACACTTGGGTTACTTTTGTATCTTGGCTTTCGTAAATAGTGCTGCTATGAACACTGGGGTGCATGGATCTTTCTGAATTAGAATTTTCATCTTCTCTGGATATACATCCAGGAGTGGAACTGCTGGATCACATGGTGGTTCTACTTTTAGTTCTTTGAGGAACCTCTATACCATTTTCCATACTGACTGAACCAATTTACATTCCCACCAACAGTGCACAAGGGTTCCCTCTTCTCCACATCCTCACCAACATTAGTTATCTGCAGACTTTTTCAGGATAGCCACTCTGACAGATGTGAGGTGTTACCTCACTGTTGTTTTGAAGGATCTTTTTGTCTTGAGGTGCCACAGGATCACTATGATGTGTCTAGACACAGATTGCGTTTATTGATTCTGCTGGTGATTTGTTGGGCTACTTGAATCTGGGAACTGCCATTTGTCATCAGTTTGGAAAAATCCAAATCATTTTTTTTCAATTATTTCATCGCTATTCTCACTCTCCTTGTGGATTTACGATTAGACGTATGTTAGACTTTGTCACACACTTGCCTTCATGACACCTGCTACCTTTTATATTTTCTACGTATTCTTCTCTGTGCTGCATTGTGGATGATTTTTTCCTATCTTTCAGTTTACTAATTTTCTCTTCAGCTGTTCCTAACTGCTATTAAAATCTTACCAAAAGTCTGTATACATCTGCTTCTACTGTCAGTTGTTTCAGTGGGTTGTTGTCCAAGTTGCTTTGTGCCCTTGTATGTTCAGTTATTTTTGATTGTTCACTTTCCTTGACATTTCACTTGTGGCTATCAAGCCTGGGATGAAGGAAGGTTCCTCCAGAAAGGACATTCATTTCCTTGTGTCAGGAACGTGGGGTAACCTCTAGTCCAAAGATCACTTTAAATTCATTTTTCAGTTCACAGTTTTGCAGAGTACACAAATATTTATGAGTTCAAGCCATAAATGTATGCAAAGGATGGCTTTTGACTACCAATTCTATCAACAAAACTTTACCTCTCTCCATTTGGTACCGGGGTTCAAGTCAGTTCATTTTCCTTGCAGTACCCTAACAACAGAGGCAGGTGCAGGGGCAGGATCCAGCAAGAGGAGGGAGGGACTATTTCTGGTTTACCCTTACAATGAAGGTACATCTCTTGTGGATTCCAGAACTATGTGGAAAGTATCTCCCAGGGGACTTCTCTACGAGCAATCTCAGGACTTTATCTTTAGTAACCTATGCCATGGAGGTGGGAAAACCAACAGGCAAATTTACTGAGTCCCCAAATGTTCTAAGGGTGAACTTTCTCTGCATTCTGGCCTTCACTTAGTTTCTCAGGTTGATAATCCTTTACTTTCTAACTCATCAGTGCACGTAAGGCAATTAAAAAAAAAATTTTAGTGAAAATATCTTTCGCTTTTAAAGACAGACACTAAAATATTTATGGATGAAACAAAATAGTTCCTGGAATTTGCTTTAAAATAATACAAAACAAAGAAAGTGAATAGGGTTACAGAGGAAACAGAATTCATCATGATTTGATAATTTCTGAAGATGAAGGTTATGCAAGTGTTTTGTTTGAAATTTTCCATAATAAAAAAATTTATTTTGTTTTGAAAGAAAAATAAAAAAGAACACTGGACAAATAAGCCAAAGACAACAAAATCAAAACTCTGGATTTTTCAGTTGTTACCAGCGGTAGAGTTAACCCAGACTTCTAATCCTCCATACTCCCAAGACCATCCCTTCTGATTTACCTGCAGAATTAGACAGAGTTGTGGTTTTTGTCTTCCTCACAATCACCTTCTGTAATTACTAAGACCTCCCTCCCAATCCTTTCTACCTTCTGAGTCAGGTATGCAATAGTTTTGCAAGTATCAACTGAAATGTAAACAAATTTTCTTTTTAGAATCAATTATAACATTAACCCCAAATTTGTTATTTTCTGAATTATGAATTCTGCCTGTGCTGTTTATAAGGCTTTTAAATTAAATCCTAAGCAGCTACATTTTACATTACATTAATCCTTTATTACTGAACTCCATAGTCTAAAAGAAAAACCTGTGTGTGGACAGAATATTTAGACAAGGAAGTCCAATATTAGTGTGTGTGTGTGTGTGCGTGTGTGTGTGTGTGTGTGTGTGTGTGTGTGTGTGTGTGTGTGTGTATATACATACACACACACACACACTAGCCATTCTCTTTAAAAGCTTGCTATAATTCTAAAATTGCAAACAAACTCGCAAAAAAATTAATTTTTTACCACGTATAAACACATAGTGACTAAACTCTTATCTGGAAAAACTCAAAAATGAGAAGAAGAAAAAGAAAAAGAGGAAAAAAAAAAAAAAAACCCCACAACATTAAAATCATTCTTTACCCAGTCTGTAGTAAAAGGAGCTCCATTAGCCATCAAAATACGAACTTCATCATCTTGACCTGCTCGTGCCGCTTCTAAAAGCTTCTTTCCCAAATCTACCAGGGACATCTAAACAAAACACAGACGAATTTAACATCTCCATTTATATATTATGACATTACTCTTTTTTCCTTCTATCTTCATTAATAAGTCAATTTTCAATTATCCTTTCCAAAGATTATGATATGGTTAAACTCAAACTATAGATCACACAAAAGCAATTTATATTTGAATTTTGAGAACAGATTTATTATTAAATATTTACCTAGAATAATGAAATTAATTCAAATTCTCTGAAAATAACTGGTGAAAGACAAAAGAGATAAGTGGCAGAGAAAGTTTGTCTAAAATTTAAAATAGGCAATAAACTGTTTTCACTGGAGAAGTTGTACAATAAATTTTTTTCACAAATGTGAATAGAAATAAGGTAAATATACTGTCCTCTTTAACTAGGGTAAAATTTAAAGTGAATCTGCCATAACATTTTTTGCAACAGTAAATGTGTTCAGAATTTGAAAATAAGTATTTTCAACCCTTATACCAGAAACACACTTTAAAGTTCTTTCAGAAAAGGCACAATTCACATTCAATGAAAATAATCAAAAGAGTCTAACAGTATTATCAACAGTGTATGTGTCTCACCAAGAACCTAGAAAGTAAGTATACTTGGTATCCTGAATTCAAGACACCTGAAAAGACTAATGTCACAGCCTGGGGGTGTGCGCGTGTGGTCTTGAACAAGAAATACTGAAATATGAGTTAGGGAAAGATCATCATAGGAGTACACAGATGAAGAAAGATTCAAATGTATCAGTGATGTTCAAATTCAAGGGATGACAGTTCTAGGAGAAGAAAGTTCCTAAATCCAGAAAAGACTACTATTCAATGATGCTATATAGTATCTGGAGGAAAGGCAAACGGGTAGAATTTAAAGCTTGTGGGGAAGGAAAGATGTGAAACCCCTGAAATTTACACAAGAAAAAATGTGCCTGGGGTGTGGATTTGTCTCAAAAAGTGACAAGGGGAAATAAATCATAAGAGATGTCAAGTTGATTAGTGTATCCCAACTGTATGAACAATTATTACTCAAGAAAGAGGGGAAAGGAGTATGTGTGTGAGAAGGGCATTGACAGAATTTGGAGAGTTACTTATGCCAGAAAGGAACATAACGCAGCACATAACTAGAAGTGTTAGGGAACCTAAAAGGGTTGATTAAAAGGTTCATTTAAAAATGTCCTTAAAAGAACACAAATTTTTTGACACAACATTGTAAAATGACTATAACCCAATAAAAAAATGTTAAAAAAAGAACACAAATTTGTTTAAATTATTGTATTTTTTTTTAGTAGATTCCATAACATAAAAATAACCAAACACAAAAAGAGTCCCTAGGAACAGATGTTAATACTAGGAGGCTCACGCAATGATTAGGTGAGATATATATATCCAAAACAGGCATTTGTCATTAGGCAGGAAAGAATTTCTTATAGTTGTTCTATTTGTAAGGATATAAATAATCCATAATACATCCTATGGTGAAGAATAAGAAAAACAATCAATGCAGTTGTGGGTTTTATGTGGGGGTTTAAATGCTTTTTTGTGACATTCACAATATTTTCACCGTTGAATTTCTAATTTCCTTTCCTTTTTCCGCCCATTCTCTCATTCATACCTTGGTGGAGTCTTTGGAATCCAAAATACTCCTTAATCCCACTAAAAGCATTGAAATCACAAGAGATTACTGTTCTCTAATGAAGGCTTTTTTCTGAGGGAATATGTACCAGCTGGACAGGAGTTAACATTTTCAACAGGCAAAGAACCTGCAATGACTATTTTGCATTAAAGGCAGAATAAGTTAAGAGAATCTGACCTCTCTCCTACAGAAGTACAGTAAAATCCAAACTGGCCACGCTAACAAATACAGTGTCTACACTCTGGGTGACCAAAAGTTAATATTAATCTGGTTTCATAATGAAACAAGTCTTTCCCCAAAATACGTATTTTTAAATATGTCTTACACAGTAATATAAAATCAGTTTGCAGTCATTCAGCATACATACTGCCAGATGGTTTAGACATCTGGATATCTTTTATGAAACGGCAGCTTAGGGCTTTTCGTCATTCTTTAGAAATTGGGTTGTCTGCCTTTTTCTTAATGATTTGTAAGCATGCTTATATAGGTTCCAGATCTGAGTCCTTTGTAAGATATAATACATATTAAATTCATATTATTATTATCTCCCTCTAGAACCCTGATTTCTTGACTCTCCCACCCTGTGTTCTCTCCTTAAAATTACATAATATCTTCTACGAGTAGATAATTGTCAAGTCTCATTAAAAAAATAATCAAACTAAAATAAAAACAACACAAAAATGAATGTAAGAAACATTAATATTATAATTATTTTAAAGGTCTGACTCAGATGAAAAGAGAAAAGAATAAACACCAAGCACTCAGCAGATCAATAGTCAGGGGCATGATCCCACATTTTCCAAAAGAGAAAACAGAAATAATTCACAAGAGTAAAAATGTTCAGCATCACTAATGGTCAAAAAATGTAAGTGATTTTTAAGTCAATTTGGCAATATTTAACAAAAGTTATAAAAATGTTAAGCCTAATCCTAATGACCCAATAAATGACCCCAGTTCTGAAGATCTATCCTAAAGGAAAAATGAAAATATACCAAACGGATCAAAAGTATATGTGCGTGTTTACACATATTATATATACATATATATTCATTTTTATAATGTGAACAAACTAAAGGCAGGAAAATAGTTAAATTGTGGAATCTAATAGAATAGGATGCAGTAATATAAAATAGTAGTTTTAAAGTTATATAATAACATGAAAAAGTGATGCTATGTTAAATGAAAAGATACAAAAAGCTATATACCACTGACTTACTAAACAGAAAGAGAGGAAAAAACAAAGAATACACAGGCTACTGGGGACCTAAAATAGCAAACATATGGATCTGCTTATAAAAACTGCAACAAAACAATGATGCATTTGAACAAAGCGATTTACTTAGTTCGAGCCCTCAGATTTAGTTTGTTATCTATATATTTAATCCTCAGAGATAAAATACCAGATTTCAATAAAACCACTTAAAGGCTTAGCAATAAAAGTTCTTTTTTGGTATGGCAAATAATTTTCCCCAAGCAAATGGTGAAGCCTGATTCAATTCAATAAATTTTAATGAATGATAAAAACACTTATTGAAAGTATACTATGTATATGATACTAAGTTTAATACTCCATTCTTCTTGAGAAAACCCAAAACCCCACTGTAATAAATTCCATTTTGAATTTCTTTACTACTTAGAAAAAAATCTTATCATACTCTGATATAAACCATTTTTTAGCTCCAATTAAAATGTATTTTAGTAAGATCTATAAGGTAACTTCAAAATGTCTATAAACTAGCTACTTTTGCTCAAAAGTACATGCTGAGAGGGCCATCTAGTGGTAACAGGTATTACTACCAGTAATTACATTCGTAAAGCTTAAAGTCCATTTTGTTTTGAATTTCTATAGTTTTATAGTTCAAAGAGCTATTATGAAAATTAATATTTCCTGGACATGAAAACTCTCTATAAAACTATCAAGTACTAGTTCCATGTGAATTGTTACTAGCACTCAAAAAAGAATACTGTTTTATCAGTGATATCTTTCTATGTCAGCATACACAGACCTAAACATTCTTTTAACTGGCTGCACAGTATTACGGAGTGTGGTAGGTAGGCTGAATAATGGCTCCACCAAAGACCTCTAGATCCTAATTCCCAGAATCTGTGAATATGATAACTTCATGACAAAAGGAACTTTTGCAAATGTGATTAACTTAAGGATCTTGTGATAGGAAGAGTATCCTGAATTGCCCAGGCGGTCCTCACAAGGGTCTTTATAAGAAGGGAGGCAGGAAGAGCCTGAGAAAAAGAAGCAGATAGGAGAGAAAGCGAGAAAAAGAGACTTGAATACACAGCAGATGCTAATCTTGAAGATGGAGGGAGGGGTCATTAGTCAGGAAATGCAGGCAGTCTTTTACAAAGTAGAAAAGGAAAGAAAATGGATACTCCCCTAGAGTCTCAAAAGGAACACAGCCCTGTTGAAGATTTTTTAGGTCTTCTGACCTCCAGAACTGTAAAATAATTTATTTATGTTATTTTAAGGCACTAAGTTTGTGGTAATTTGTTATAGCAAATAGGAAACTATTACACTATAGAGGAAACAAATACAGAGTATGAGTACATTAATTCCATTTTAATTTTTCATTTTTACAAACAATGCTATAACACAGACATTCAACATACTCTCAGGTTAGCATTTTTATGGAAGTTATTCTGAGAAGTATAATTGCTAGAGTTTTTAAAATCACATTTTAATTGTAATGAACACTGCCAAAT
Source organism: Camelus bactrianus (assembly GCF_048773025.1). Classification (NCBI taxonomy): domain Eukaryota; kingdom Metazoa; phylum Chordata; class Mammalia; order Artiodactyla; family Camelidae; genus Camelus; species Camelus bactrianus. The sequence goes on from NC_133544.1 coordinate 79,602,790, forward strand.
TATCTATCAAAATATTACACCAATTTACACTTCCACCATCAGTGTACAAGAATGACTGTTTCCCCATAAGGTCCCCACTTTCCTAAGAAAATTGACCCCAGGTCTAGATTTTCCTACAGTCAAGGCCAAGGATCCAGTGAAATCATAATCACAAAGCTGATGAAAAAACTTCCACAACAACTTTCTTCAGGAATCATGACCTGAGAAATTCCATTTCCACACCAGGATAGCAAGACTTTTTAACTACAAGACTCTTTACCATCTTTAAAGCCTCTAGTAAAAAGACATCTTTATGTGACAATGAATATATGTATGTTCATGTATAACTGAAAAATTGTGCTCTACACTGGAATTTGACACAACATTATAAAATGATTATAAATCAATAAAAAAGTTAAAAAAAAAAAAAAAAGACATCTTTGCCCCCAACTGGGAGTTAGGGAGAAAATGTCCTTCTTGGGTTCTCCCATGTCATTTTTCACCCACTTAAACTGTGAAAGCCTGCTCAAAACCTTATGTGCTCACATTAAGTTCTATAGAGGGAACATTCCTTTTCAGGGAAACTTTGGCTTCTCTAGTGTCTACCTATTCTGTTCAAAACATAGGCCCTCATTTGACCCACCAACTCACCAATTATTAAATGATAATAATCCCTAACATTTATGTGACAAAGAATTTTACACACATTAACTCATTCAATCTCACATACTAAATAGTAGTAATTATCATTATCATCATTTTACAGATGAGGAAACCGAGGCACAGCAGGTTGCACTGCTCAAGGACAGACTGCCCGTGAGGATTAGAACAAAGGCAGTCTGGCTCCAGGGTCCATGCTCACAGTCACTATGCTATACTTCTGATCTGATCCTCCTAGTGACCACAGGCCAGATGCCCCCACTGAATGCAGACGCTAACAATTCTACTCCCTAGGCTAAACACTAACCACTATCTCTACCTACCTAATTTTATTTCACACTGAACACAGACATGGTAGAACAAAACTCCCCACCAAATTACACTCTGATTTGCCTTGGTCACCACATGGTTCATGTTTATGTGTCTTACCTAAATTATAAAATGCTTGAAGGCAAGGATGGTAGTTAATGTATCTTTCAACTAGATTCCTTTTCTTCTCCCCTTAAATATTGGCAATTCCTCAGTGTTTCAATTTTCAGTCCCCTTTTTCTTTCTCTACATTCTCTCATCTAGCAGATTTTATTTTTTTTAGCCGTGATTACCTGATAGCTTCCAAATCTACCTTCAGTCCAAACCTCTCTACAGAGCACTGGAGCCAAGTATTCAATTGCATAGACACCTCCACCTGTAGATCACAAAGCACCTCAAAATTAAAACTGTCCACGTACTGGCTTGTTCCCTCAGTCAGAAACTTTGGAGTCATCCTTGACTCCTCCCCACCCTCAACTTCCTCAATTTCAATCAATCAAGACCCATCACTTTTACCTCCTAAATATCCCTCAAATCCTTCTACCTCTTTCCAGTGATACAGCATAGGCCTTCAATAAATATTTGTTGACTGAGTTTTTTCCCTCTCTCAAAATATTTGCCCATGCCTCCACCCTTTCTCTTAGAGCACCTCTAAACTAGTATCTATGCCTCAGTCTTGCCTTCCTCTAATTTATTCTCCACTCTGCTACCAAACTTCTCAGTCATTCTTAAGCAGAAATCATGTCTCTCCTCAGTTAACGCAAATAAAGTCAAACTCTTTGCCATGAGATTCAAGGCCTTTCATGTTTGGCATCTGCTGCTGTCACCCCCACATCCTCCACTCACCACCTCTCACACTGAATTCTATACTCCAGATAATATGTTGTACTGGGCTCTTTTTCTCACCTTTGGGCACCTACACACAATATTCCCTCTGTCAAAAATAATGGTTTTCTCTCCACACTCATTTTGCCATATTTATTTCTACTTGTCCTTCAGAGTTCAGTTTATCTTCTCAGAGAAGGCTTCCCTGATGGCACCAAAATTAACTCAAGTATTCTTCCTGTGAGTTCTTCTAGAATCCTAAGTTTATCTCTATCATGGCATTTATCAAACCACATTAAATGGGCCTGTTTGCTTGGCGACAGCTTGTCACTGTGCCTGGACTGTGGTGCCTGGTGAACGGTCCGTAAGTGTTCTTTCACTGAATAGATAAACAAAGTTTACCATACTGTAGAAACTCCAGAAATACTTGGCATACCCAATAAAGCCACAACATTTGACTCTTTAAATGTAAATTAGGCTGAGAGCTTCACAAATTCTAATACCATAATCAACAGAATGCTCAAGTGAACTGGTATCAGCCTTGTAAGTAAATTCCTCATAACTAAATGAGGTTGGAACTTGCCTGGATATTCTTTTCTTCACTGGCAGCAACTCAAATTGACAGATTTGATCCAAGAGTCTGAAGTCAGTTCTATGTTTGCTGACTCAAAGGAGGAAACTATGAACATAATAAGTATGGGTAATGGCTTCATCTTGGACCCTTAGAATCACTCTTGGACCCGCCAGGTTAGTAATTTGGACGAGAAGCCAAAACTTATCTAATAATCAGCAATAGGATTGTGAAGGAAGATCAGCTCAGGGCCACCCTCAATGACAGTGGATCAAATCAGTACCAAACTGAGTTCAAAGGTTTCAATTCAGTAAGTTCTAGAACTAAGCTGTCCAGTATAGGAGCCACTAGCTGTATGAGATTACTGAATATTGAAATGTGATTAGTCCAAATGTAAAATATGTCATTAGTAGTTTTTATACTGATTACATGTTGAAGTAGTGATATACAGAGTTAAATAAAATATATTAAAAATAATTTCACCTGTTTCTGTTGTTTTACTGTGGCTACTAGAAAGCTTTAAGTATGTGGTTCACATTATATTTCTATTGGATAGAGCTGTTCTAGAACCACTAGTCAAAACTTCTTAAAGGCACCCATTTTAGAATTTTGCAAAAAGTTGCAACATTTTACAATAAGATATGGGTGACAGGGGATAAGAGAAATAGGTGAGGGAAACTAAGATGTACAAACTCCCAGTTACAAAATAAACAAGTTATGGGTATGAAATGCAAAGTGGGGGATATAGTCAACAATAATGTAACATCTTTGTATGGCGACAGATGGTAACTAGACTTACCCTGGTGATCATTTTGTAATGTATAGAAATAGCAAATCACTATGTTGTTTACCAGGAACTAACATAGTGTTGTAGGTCAATTATACTTCAAAAACAAACTCACAGAAAAAGAGGTCACATTTGTTGTCACCAAAGGCAGAGGGTGTCAGGGAAAATGGAATTGGATGAAGGCAGTCAAAAGGTACAACTTCTAGTAATAAGATAAATAAGCACTAGGGGTGTAATGCGCAACATGATTAATATAATTAATACTACTGTATCTCATATATGAAAGTTGTTAAGACAGTAAACCCTAAGAATTCTCATCACAAGGAAAAAAAGATTTTTTAGTGTGATGATGGTATTCACTAAACTTACTGTGATATTTCATGATGTATGTAAGTCACATCATTATGCTGTACACCTTAAATTTATACAATGCTGTATATCAACTACATCTCAATAAAACTAGAAGAAATATATACATATAAACATATATAGGTGTATGTATGTGTGTGTGTGTGTGTGTGTGTATATATATATATATATATATATATATATATAAAAATATAGGGCATTCTTTTAGAAAAAGTGCATCTGATAAATGATCCCCGTTATAACACTGGATAGACTTTCCCTCTAAAAACTATAGGAGGATATGGCCTTTGTCCTTGTAAGAGCCTCATGAACTCATTTGGGGATGACAGCATCCATAGATTCTATTAAATTCTTATCTTTGCAACCCACTGTCCCTTTACCCCATTCAACTACTAGTCTTTTTAAAATCACATGTATTTATCCCAGGAAGAGACTGAGGCTTGAAAGGAGTATGGGCAGTGGATGAAGATAAGCCTAGAATTCTATTAGATGGGGACCAGCAGATGGTTTTTTGAATTAGAAAAGCATAACTTACCTGTTTTACAAAGTGAAACCAACAAACTCCTGGATGCTAAGTCACAACAGTGAGCCATCAATACTCTGCCCAGCAGTGAGAATCCATACACTCTGAACTCTTCTCTCCAAGATTTCTGTTGTATCCATCCCTTGCTCTCTACTACCGCTAGTCTCACACACTCATTGCCTCATGCTTTAATCATCACAATAGCCTCTTAGGTGACCTAACTCCAGTTTCTCTATCCTGCTGCCAGGCAATCCCCCTAAAATACAATTTCACTCAATGTAAACATTTTTATATGTGAGTTTCTACACAGTACCTACCCTCAAAGAATTCAACATTTAGCAGGGAAGACATAGATCTCATAATTCTTTTGTCTAAAATTCTCATCAGTACAATCATTTTGAAGAACGATTTACCAATATCTAGTAGAGCTGAAGATGTACCTGCTCTTTGATCCAGGGATTCTGCTGTAAGGAAAGTACTCTATCTCCTTGTGTACTCTACGACATGTGCACAAGGAGAGGAACATGTGTAAGAATGTTTACAGACACATTATTTGTAATAGAAAGAAATTACAAACAACTTAAGTGTCCATCAGCAGAGAACTATTAAGTTTTTATATAAAAATTCTCAAATATAGAAATGTAAATGTGTATGTGTGTACACACACACATGTCCATACGCCATCACCCACATTCTAAATTAAAAGTTCGTTATCATGCCTCAGCCTACTCTTTTCTAAAAAAAAAATGTACTTTACAGCTGACATACACTGCATTTGGTTGTTACATCTCTAAACTAGTTTTATTCTAGGTTAACTTCCCTTTCCCCCATCTACCTCACTCACCCATTTTTCTCCCCCATGATATTAAATGGCCAGTTCATCTGTATCTCACATTCTGGATTTTTCTGTTTCCTCAAGGTAGTACTTAATTTCTTTCATCTTCCGTATTTCTTTATTAACTCAAAGTCTTAAAAGTTTTACTAAATTCAGATTTTAAATTTTAGAAAAAAATATTTCATAGATGATACCTGATATTGAGTCACATCAGGAAGCATACATTTTTGGTTCACTTTTAGTGATGCTAAAATTAATAACTGGGTTGGTGATAGCCTGATCCTTCCACTGATCCAAAGTTTTATCATCTTACTCTGAGACTAACTAGTACTCTGTGGAGTTACCTTGGCACCATATGAATATCCAGTTGCCAATGAACCTTTCACCTGACAGTTTTAGCATCCATTAATGATCCTGGTCCAAGTCAATTATTTCATAACAGGTTGTAACAAATTGTGACTTTCTAATTCTATAATTCCTTCTATATTTATCACCTGGCATTCCTCATTAACTATAATATAGTTTCTACTAAAAAGGCAGTTCAAACATTTAAGTACCAATTTTCAGAGTAAAGAATACGTATAAATGCCATTTTCATTTAGTTTTTTAAAATTTTTTGTTTGTTTCAAAAAAAAAAATTCTGTCCTTATTCTTTTGGATGTTCAACCTGTTCCAACTTTGGCCAACAAAAGCCTTTTCAGGTTGGCTTTCGTGTCTTTGAAAGCTTTCTTGCTTCTGGCAAAACATGTTCCAGTTTCACTATGTATGTTCCCCGCCCTAGTCCTGCAATCAGTCATTTCTTTGAGGAGCCCTGGATTCTAAGTAGAAGTATGCAAAGATCAAAACTGGGGTAATAGAGGTACTCATATCTGCCAAAGTGAGACACTGTTTCTAGGCCCTTCAATGAACAGAGCTAAAAATATATATATTTAGATGGAATTAAGAAATATCTATTTTAAATCATGAATTCATATTAGCATTTATAATTCAAGTTCAACACTGTCAGGTTTTTGCTTAGCTTCTTTGATAGTATACATGTGTGTATACTAATATACAAGCATAAAAACTTACTGGCTTTACCCTACTATATCCTAGTATATATCAATGGTGTCAAAATAAAAATAACCTGTTACAACTAGCAATAAAATGAATGACGTTTAAGATTTCTCTGCAGTTCTTTTTGTCCTTAACATATATGACATTAGGTGTTGGACTCAAAAGTCACTTGAGAAAGTATTTTTCTTCATGTATTTAAATAACTATTTTGGTTTTTTGTTTGTTTGGGTTTGGTTTATTGAAGTATAGTCAATTTACAATGTTGCATCAATTTCCTTTGTACAGCACAGTGATTCATTTATATACATACATATATATTCCTTCATATTTTTTCATTATAGGCCATTATAAGGTATTGAATGTAGTTCCCTGTGCTATACAGTAGGACCTTGTTGTCTATTTTATATACAGTAGTTAGTATCTACAAATCCTGAACTCCCAATTTATCCCTCCTCACCCTTTCTCTCCCCTTGTAACCGTAACTTAGTTTTCTGTGTCAGTGAGTCTGTCTCTGTTTTGTAAATAGTTCATTTGTGTCCTTTTTTCCCCAGATTCCACATATAAGTGATGTCATATGGTATTTTTCTTTCTCCTTCTGGTTTACTTCACTTAGCATGAAGATCTCAGCGCATGCTTAGCATGCACGCAGTCCTGGGTTCAATTCCCAGTACTTTCATTAAAAAAAATTTTTTTAAAGTTATTGCCTGGCTAGCTCAGTCAGTAGAGCATGAGACTCTTGAATAACTATTTTGATATACACACAGGTTCATTTGTTCAAGTTCTCAATTTTAGGAATTGTTTTTATTTACTTCGACTTAATTATTATTTTTGAATGTGTAAAATATTTCCACAAATCAAAAGTCAAAACTAAATAAAAAGGTAAACCCAGAAATCTCACTTCCATCGGTTTCCTTCACGCCATTCTCAACCACCCCCACCAACCAAAGACTAACAATTTTATTCTGGTTTGTCTTTTCAGTTTTTCTTTTTGTAACATAAACAAATTAGTATATATATTTTTATCACACACACACACACACACACACGCATACACACTCCTCTTACACCAAAAGAGCATACTATGTACACTGTTCTGCACTTTGCTTTTTCCCACTTTATATATAACATTGTTTTACAGCTGCATAGTACTCATAAATGTGAAAAAAAAACACAATTTATTTTTAATTTAAGAAAAAAATAGTGATCTCTTACTCCCTAGCAAGTAAGTCAAAAGCCTTCAACTTTCACTTTAAGGCCCTATATGAACTGCTTAAATCTCGCATTCGCCTCATCCAGTTTGCTCAACTCCCACTTAATACTCCTCAACCGCCACCAGAATCTAAATTTCCCTCATCTCATATAAGCTCACCTTATTCCAGACCCAATGCCTCCCCTCATGCTGTTTTCCCAGTATGGAATGGCTACATCCCTTCTCTCCAAATCCTAGACTCTAACCAAAGCCCATTTCAAAACTTCCTCTTTTCCAATAAGCTTTCCTTAAAGGAGCTAATTCCTCAATAATCCTTCCTTTCAATTTTTCTCAGCAATTTATGTCATGATCTATGTTTGCTATTCATTCAATAAACAAATGTTTACTAAGCATGTACTATCTGCCAACAGAAAAACAAAGACAGACAAGTCCTTACCCTCATGGAGCTTGTGTTCTGCAGGGAGAGCCTGGCAATCAATAAGAGTAGTAGAAGACGTGATAAATGCTATGAAGAAAACGTAAGGCAGGGTTAGAAAATAGAAAGTACTGGGTTAGGGATGGAGAACTGCCATTTTAGACAAAGTCTAAAGGAAAAGCCTCTTCAGGGAGGTGACACATGAGGAGAAACATGAATGAAAGAAAGAAGCAAGCCAAGGAAGGATTCTGGAGAAAAGCATCATGATGAACATGTCACTCTTAAATGCTCAGCGTTAGAACGCCTTCAGACACCTAGGGAATTCCTTCATGAGTCTTGAAAGAAGGAAGAAACCTCTGCCTATTACTGAAGAAAACCTCTGTTTTCTCAGCTTCCCATGAAGCTAGGGTAGTCATCATCTCCACTCCAAGAGAGATACATCTATGCTGGAATCTAACTTAAAAGACAGAGATAAAAAAGCAAGAAGTACATAGAATCTATCATGTACATGGGCAACAGTGGCAGCAGATTCCAATGACCCTAGTGGGTAAATTCTTTTTCTGCAATATTAACCAGAGGCAGCTTCTGGTGCTTAGAACTAAGAATTCTGACTGTTCCTGGTGATCCAAGGAGATGCAATAGCACTTATTAGGGTCCTGAACTAGAATGAAGAGCAGGACATGTAATCACAGAGACATAAAATGGGCCACTTCACACAGGGCCTTATAGGCACTATTAAGAAGCCTGGATTTTACTGAGTTTACTAGAAAGCTGTCAGCATGTTTTAAACAGTAGAGTGCTGTGATATGAGCTACATTTTAAGAAAAACTCCTCTTGATATTATGTGGGCAATACATAGAAGGAGGCAAGAATTAAGGCAGGAACACCTGTTAGGAAAATACTTCAGGCTGATGGTGCCTCAGCCTAGGATACCTGGGCAATCATTTAGACTTTTTAACCTTTAAATACTAGCTATACAAATTTAAATTCTTATTTTATGCTTTCCATTGTTCCCTATTAGGTTTCTTTTCTTTCTTGCCTTCTTTTGAATTGATTCATTTTTTAACATTCTATCCATTTCCTCTACTGATTTGGAGTTATATTCTCTGTTCTTTCAGTGGCTCCCTAGATATTATACCATGCATTAAAGTCTAAAGTTAATCAATATCTCTAGTTCTCCCTTCCCCAAAGACTTACAGGTTTTTAAAGACCCAAGCAACATATCAACCAAATGAACGTCTAGATCCTGTGTGGATTCAATCTGAAGAAACTAAACGTAAATTTTTAGAAGTCATTTTTTAGGGCAGTCAATAAATACTTTGTATGATGCCATAATGATGGATACTCGTCATTATACATTTGTCCAAACCCATAGAATATACTACACTACGAATGAATCATAATGTAAACTATGGACTTTGCGCAATGATGATGTGTCACTGTTCATCAGTTGTAACAAATATACCACTTGGATGGGGGATGTTGACAACAGGGGAGGTCATGCACGTACGGGGAAAGATGGTGTATGGGGAATCTCTGTACTTCCTCCTCAATTTTGCCGTGAACCTAAAACTGCCCTAAAAAAATAAGTTTAAAAAATCATTTTGGCGATAACTGGGGAAATGTAATCACTGCTTAAATATGTAATATTAAGGAATTATACTGACTGTTTTTCTGGATCTGATATGATATTATAATTTAAGTTTATATCTTTTTAGAGATTAAAAATAATATGTCTATGGAGTAAATAATGTGATACTTGGAATTTATTTTAGAATAAGTGGGGGATGTATACGAAACCAGATTAGTCATGAGTCCATCACTGTTAAAGCTAAGAAATGAATTCATGCAGTTCATTATACTCTTTCCTTTCCTTTTACATATTTAAAGTTTTCCACAAAGGTCTTTTTTTTTTAATTTACTCTCCTTCTAGATAAGGACCTTAGAACCTAGAGCCCCACTTAGCCCCTTTCTGTTATTATCTTTAAATCCATTATATATCTTAAACCACTTTATGTAGTCAATATTCATTTTCATTTTATAAATACACATCACTTTATTATTAGCTTTTCACACATTTTATTCCTATCATGTAGGATCAAATTCATTCTGCCTGCTATATATCCTGTACAACTGCACTCATATGGTGCAAGGACCATATACATTTAAATTAATAAAAATGTCAATTCCCCAATCCCACTAGCCACATTTCAAGTGCTCAGTAGCCCTAAGTAATTTATGACTACAATATTGGATAGCACAGATGAAGAATACCCCTATCATCACAGAAAATCTTACTGAATGGTGCTAGTTTAAATTATCTTTATTGAATGTTGGTGACAAACTGTTTTTGTTTAAACTATCTTTATTTCATCATCATTCTTTAAAGATATTTTCACTGGCTATAAAATTCTAGGTTTGCGTAGAATAGATAAACAAGACTATACTGTATAGTACAGGGAAATATACACAAGATCTTATGGTAGCTCACAGAGAAAAAAATGTGACAATGAGTATATATATGTTCCTGTATAACTGAAAAATTGTGCCCTACACTGGAATTTGACACAACATTGTAAAATGATTATAAATCAATTAAAAATGTTAAAAAAAATTCTAGGTTTGCAGGTTTTTTCATTTCATGTTGCAGACATCATTTGCCTATCTTTTAACTTCCATTGTTGTTGTTAAGTATCTGTTAGCCTAATTCTTGCTACACTGATAGTTATCTTCTTTTTCTCCAGCTACTTTTAAGATTTTTCTCTATGCCACTGATTTTCTGCAATTTAATTATGATGTGTCTAGGTGTGGGTTTATTTCCATCCTAATTAAGATTCACTGGGTTCTTGAATCCTGGTTGGTATCTTTCACTGTTTCTGGAAAATATCAGCCATCACCTCTTTAAATGTCCCCATTTTCTCTCCTCTTCTGGAATTCCACTTAAGACCTTCTTACTCTGTTCTCTATATCTCTTACCCTGTCTTCTACATTTTCCATCTTTTTGCCTCTAAGCTACACCCTGGATAATGCTGTCAGAACTATAATTTTTCTGATGTGTCCAGTCCGCTGCAAATTACATCATTAAGTTTTTAATCCAGTTATTCTATATTTCAGCATATGTATTTGTTTTTTTCAAATCCACAAATGTCACCTTTTTTTTTTCCTGTTTCCTGTTTTCAAGTTTGTTATTTATTTCTGTAAACACAGTAATCATGGTTGTTTTATCATGTATCTTCCAATTCTGATATATGACGCCTATGAAAATCTTTTCCTGCTCTGTTGTTTCTGCTGGTTCTTGCCCATGTTTCCTTGCATGCCTGGTTATCTCTGACTATGTGCTGGTCAGTGTCTTTCAAAAATTATTTGTGGGGATGCCTAAGATGAAGGAGTATTTCTCAAAGGAATATCTGCATTTGCTTCTACCAAGCACCTGAGGGACACTACCAGTCAGGGACCAACCTAAATTAACTAGGTAAGCTTCCCTTACCTATCTAGGCTGTGGCCACAATTTGGTAAGAGTTTTATTTCCTTTTTCCTCCTGTTCTGCTCACTACCAAGACAATGTGCCCTGAAGTCCCTTGATATCTGGCTGGGAAGTAGGCAGTGAAAGGGGGTCAGGGGTTAGCTCTGATTCATCCTTTCCCCTCAGGTATTAACATATGGAGTTTAAGCCTAACAGGGAAGGATCTCTTATAAGATTTACATTGGGAAGGCTCTGAGTCTTGACATTTGTCCATCTCACCCAACAAGGCTGATGAACAGAAACCTAAATTTCTTGGTATCAGCAAACAGACTCAGGGCAAAAGTGGCTTCAGTTCTCTAGGCATTCTGCTAACCTCCCTTGGTTTAGGCTTCATTCCAGAATTTGACTTAACCAGATTCCACTATCTTCCCAGTTCTTCAAAGCTCTTAAGGTAGTGTCTTATAAATCTTATCCAGCATTTTCAGTTGTTTTCAAAGAGAGAACTGGTTTAAATAATTTATCCCACCATAACCCAGATGCAAAATATACATCAAAGTAGAGGTAACAGGACTTGCTGATGTCAGATGTCAATGTACAAGAAAAAGAGAAGTCAAAGATGACATCTTAGCCTTTCGCCTCAACAACTTGGTGGAAAGTGGGATTATTTATTGAAATAAAGATGGCAAAGTGGAAAGGGCGGGTTGGGTGTTAAAAAGTTTGGCCACAGATTTGTTAAGTTTGAAATGCTTTATTTAGCTAGGTCTTAAGTTTCTTGTGGGTAGAGACAAGACTTTTTTTTTAGTGTCACCTGCACCCATAAGTACTTTCAAACAGTGCTACATACTTAGTGGGTATTCAACTAAGCAAAGGTTTCTCGATATTTAGCAGCATCCCTGGTCTCTACCCTGAGATGCCAGTAGCAACCCCCTCCCCATTTATATAAAAAAAAAATGCCTCTAGATATTGCAAAATCACTCCAATTGAGACCTACTAATTAAATGCTTCTTGAATTAAAGTTAATTTCTATACACTGTGTTATCCTTTCACTCAACTGGACACATCAAACATATATAAGAGGTAATAGTCCATCCAAGCCCAAACTGTGGCCAAGCCCAATCCAGCATTTCTCAAATTGTGTTTCTCAAAGCTCCAGAGAACTGCAGTACTGAGAAAGACAGCGGGTGAATGAGTAAATAAAGGCTGGAGGTTACAGAACAGTTTCACCTTGACTCAAACAAGACCATCTCCAATTGTTACAGAATTCTATTTATGACATTATTTGTAATTTTAAAGTATTTTTAAAAGAAAGCTATTGCCAGTATAGCATCTTCTCATCAGATATAAAATGGTTAAAATTTTAAGTCTCAAGCAAGAATTATTTAACACAGCCCTTTTTTATTGCTATTCCACACCCAAGTCCTTATTAACACAAACCTAGAAAAGAACTACTAATTCATTTACAAGTCCTGGCATGTATGTGCTTTATCTGTACTCCCTTTAATTTTTCTGACTCTAGCCAAATGGAAACCAAGTAAAAGTCACATGGATAAATTAGGGCCTCTAAAATCAGATTCTGAGCTATAACTCATTCCAGTAAAAGTTTAAAACCAAAATTATACAGCAAGAGCTTGTTTCAGGCAGCACCCAGCATTTCAGGATTCCTTTCCTGCATTAGGTTAAACCTCTTTGTCTTATACGCAGTTACTCCCAAATGTACTATATAAAAATACTTTCATGCTCTACTATAAACTTCCCTAACCCAGTTTTAATATTGTTTTAAATATTACAATATAATCTCAACTACCCTAAAGATTAGTTCCTTATTCAAAAGCTATTTTTATTTCTTTGAATTTCAAGCACCCAAAGATGTAAATAAACAGGAACCATGCTAATACATTAAGTTCCTACTTCCCATATAAGCTATGTATCAGATACACATTCTCTATTTCTCTATCTACATTTTATCTCTGCATATCAATGCCCCTAGCTGACTATAAAACTATGACATCATTACACAGCTGTTCTCCCAAAAAACCTGTAATATAAACATCTGTAATCTAAGGATAAAAAACATTTATTGATGACTATTTGCTATTCACATTTAAGATAAGCTTGAGTTCTAAAGCACATAAACTATATCCACACACACATACACAAAACTAAAAAGGAGTAAGGGTTCAACAACTGGCATGACCAGAACTACCAAAGCACATGCCAAAATCTAGTCTTCCACCTATATCCCTGATGACACTACCACCCTCTTTACCTCCCAAATTATCTGGGAGTTATCCTCAACTCCTTCCTGTCTGTACATACAGTTGTTCATCAAGTCCTATAGGGTCTACTTCACCACTCTTTCTCTCTTTTTTTTCCAACAGGCAATATTTTCACATAGCTCAAAAATCTAAACACAGAAATGTATAAATTGAAACCAAAAACAGACTCATGGACACAGAAAACAAAACTATGGTTACTAAAGGGGAAAGGGTGATGAGGGATAAATTAGGGGTGTGGGATTAACAGACACACGTTACTATATATAAAATAGATACACAACAAGGACCTACTGTAAAGCACAGAGAACTATACTCAATCTCTTGTAATAACATATAATGGAAAAGAATCTGAAAAGAAAAAATATATTTGCATATGTATAGCTGAATCACTTTGCTGTATACCTGAAACTAACATTGTAAATGAACTACACTTCAATAACAAATATTTTTAAAACTTAAAAAAAAATTTTTAAAGAGTTTGTTACAAATAATAAAATGAGACATTAAAAAAAAACAAATGTATACATTGAAAAGTCTCAATGGAAGCATTTATACTAGTCCTATACCATCCTTCCAGCCACAACTATTCATCTTTACTAGTTTAATGGATATCCTTCTAGTATTTCTAAAATTACCAAAAGATAACATTATTACATTCCGCCATTGCTTTCCTTACTTAACACATCCTGGAGACTTCTTCCTATTAGTTCACAGAGAGCTTCCCCATTTTTTGTACAGCTGCTTACTATGCTACTGTGTGGACATGCCTCAGTTTATTATAGATGGACATTGCTGCTATTATAAACAACACTGCAATTAATAACGGCAGATGTACCATTTCATTTCATATAACTGTAGGGAAAATTCCTTTAAGTATGGTTGCTAGGACAAAGGTAAATACAATTATAATTCTGACAGATATAAAACTGCCCTCATGTCATTTTTAAACTAGTCCTTTACTCACCATTTTTTTTTTGCATTCTCATGCCTTCATTAATGAAGTGACTCCTTAACTGGTCTCCCTTCTTCTCCAACCACTGCCCATCCTATTGTCAAACTGATCATTATTACCTTTAATGAATTTTTAAGTATACACTATAATAATTCTACCTTTTACATTTTAAAGAACTGAAAAGGCTCAAGTTCCCTGATCATCCCTCCCTCTCGCCTTTTTCCAGACCCAATCCTCTATCCACCACCAAGAGTTAAGCACTATTACCAGTTTAGTATTTATCTTACCAGACCATATTCTTTGCATTTGCATGTACATACACATACACCCCCTCCAATATATAGTATTGTTCTGGGTTTTTTCCTTATTTGTATAAATGCTATCATACTGTATATACTGCTCTACAACTTATCCCTTAATGATATATGTAATTTATTCATTTTAAAATTATTACGTTATTCCATTGTGTTAATATATCAATTTACCTGTTCATTTTCCTATTTATGATCCATTTTGTTTATTTTTCCAGTTTTTTACTATTATAAACAATGTTACTACAATCAAAAAAAACCAGTGCTGCAACGAACATATCTGTACATGCCTCCTTATGTACATATATGTGTTTCTGTAGTGCAGAAAATGGACAGATTTGTTGAGAACAGCATTTTAAATTAATAGATACTACTGAACTGCCCATACCAATTTATACCTCCAATAGACTACACCAAGTTATATTCCTAATAATAGTTTATAATATTTATTATTTCCTCACAATAGCCAATCTTAACATTACCAAGCTTTTAAAATTTTTGCCTGTATCACGGGTAATGTTATCTTTCTGTTTTAATAGGTATCTCTCAAATTAGAAATGAGACTGTATATCTTATCAAATGTTTGTCAGCCACTTATGTTTCCTCTTTTGAAACTGCCTTTACTTTTCTTTCACTGTTTCTTTGTAGGAGTGTACTATGTATATTTCTGGTTTATTTTATGTATATATATAGCGAATATTTCTACCAGTCTGTCTTAAATTTCTATATTTTGAATATTTCACTGTCTTAAACTATGATTTGGTCAAACTTATCAAAGTATCTAAAACACAGATATAATCACATATTTTAATCACCTATAGAATAAAATTTAGCCATATATATTTAACTTGAAGTGAAAAATACTTATATAATTGACCACCCATCATTCTACTTTGTAAACCTAAGTCCCAGAATTAGCCTGAAACATGAATCTTCCCGATTTCCTCAGTCTCAGTTCTCAAATGCTTCTTCTAGAGTGACTGTCACATTGTAATTGGTGGAAGTTTCATGTTTAAAAAAAAATTTTTTTTTTTTTTTTGGTACAACATAGCCCATAAATGTAGGCCAACTTCCTCTAAGGCACAACAGAAGAAACAGCGATATGTTTCATCACTAGAGGAAAAACTGGCTGTACTGGACTTACTGAAATGATATCTCTACTTCCTATGCAGCAACTTCCTATAAGTAATTTTGACTGTAGGTATTTTTAACTAATTGCATAATCATTAAATAAGTGATGACTCCAATGCATTTCAGACTTTTAAAGACAAAGCCCTTTCCTCAATACAGCATCATCAACTCACCAGTCCCCCCTCGGATTTACACTCCAACAATACAGAGTTATTTATAAATACCTCTAGGTACAATTCTGTCTCATGGTACCATTCTTTTTTTCCTTATTCTGACTGAGAAGTCTTCTACTTACTCCAATTTACTGAACCAAGTTTTCATAGTCTTCCTCCAAAAACCAGCTCAGATATTACTTCCTCCAACAAGCTCTCCTTGACCTTCTTAGCAATAGGGATTAACCATTTCTCTATTCTTTCATCATGCCCTGAACCTACTTCCATTAATATGCGGATCCTACCACGTTACAAACAATTGTTTATAAGCTCTCCTCTCCCACACGAGCCTCGTGTAATCAGGCAGGGTTTACATTATTCTTATGTGTATTTTAGTATCCAGCCCTTTCTAGCATCCTGCACAATAGCTATTTGCTAAATTTAAAAAGTCTTCTCTATTCAGCACTATAGCAAACTCTAAAAACCTACACACAAAAAAACTGAAATCATGATCTTTAACCAAAAATACTTTACAACTGGGGATGAGTATAGTTCAATGGTAGAGAACATGCTTAGCATGCACGAGGTCCTGGGTTCACTCCTCAGAACCTTCATTAAAAAAAAAAAAGTTAAAAAAAATTACTTTACAACCTGAAAGAACATGTGGATTATTAAGAAAGCAGCCTGCAGTTCAATTTTTGGGGGGTTGTTGGTTTTTTTTTTAAGTGGGTATATATCAGAGATTAGCATTTTTCAAACTGTGAGTCATGATCCATTAGCAGACTATGAAATAATTCTAATGGATTAAAGTCAACATTTTTAAAAATATCAGTATATATCAAATGTAGTAAAGATAAGTCATGTTTCATATATTTGTTTCCGTTACACCCATGTGCACGCACACACACTCAATACACAACATACATACAATGTGTATATATGTTAATGATGTAAAACGTATTTCTTATCGTGGGTCACAATAAAAAATAATTTGGAAGCTGCTTCCATAGTTGCTATATGGGTTTGGAGAAGCTTTAAATTAAAAAGCAAAATTACGTAGTCAAGGAAGGCTTCTTGAATCAAAGACGGCCACTTGAAGCATAGTCTGGCTCCCCACTACCTCTCTAATCTCATCTATCACCCCCACCTTAATCATTCTGCTCTAGCCATATAGATTTTCTTAGTAACTATTCAAACAAATCAAACATGTTCCCACCTTAGGTTCTTGGATGTGTTGTTTCCTCTGATTAGAAAGGTCTTTACTTGGATAACTGCATGGTTTACTCCCTCATTTCAGGACACTCAAAGAGAAAAACTTTCTCTGATCACCTATGGGAACCATTTCCCACCACTCTACCCTCTTATAGTTTTACTCCTTTTCAGTGCACTCATTACCACCTGACATTTGTTTACTGTGCCCTCTCCCCACCATCCTGAAAGTCAGCTCCAAGAAAACAGAGACTTTGTCTTCTGTTTTGTTCACTACTGTAACACCAGAGATTAGAACAGTGCCTGGCACAGAGCAAACATATCTGAACAGGCTTTTACAGGCAAGAAAAAGGAAAAGAAAGAACACATGGAGTGATGCCTCAGCATAGTGTATTACAGAGAAAGCACTGGCTTGGCAATGTTGAAGAGTAAAATATTAAGTTGCAGAAGCACAATGTAATACGAAAAAGTTTAAAAGCCAGAAAGCAGAGTTTGGACTTTATTCTGCAGACAGTTGGGAGCCATTCACTGTTTTGAGCAAACGGTGATCCATTCAAACATTTATTCAGCACAAGTTCAATTCACTTTGCTTGGCACAATGGAGAGTGCAAAGGTCAACAGTACATATTCTCTCCTCACACTGCTTAGGGTTTAGCAGCAATGAGTTCAAAAAAAGTTTTATGAAAATTATTCTGGCAGCCATAAGCAGGATGGATTGGAGAAAGAAGACTCTAAAGTTAGAAAGGGCAAATAATAGGCAACACAGAATCCCAAGAAAAACTGAGATCCGGTAAAGAGTAATCTCAAGAACTGTACTGACTGACGGATTTAAGAAATAAAGGGAAAACATGTACCACAGACAACTTTAACATTTAAGCATGATGATGATAAAGAAAATCAGAGTAGGCTGGAAGTTGGGTAATAAATCAAAAAGTGATAGGAAGTCCTTGAGCCTCCCAATGGAAATATTCAGTAAATCATTGGAGATACAAACCTGGAGACCACACATTTAGGAGTTATCAACACATAAAATATCCAAGAAAAGACAGAGGGATGAGCAGAGGGCCAAGTATTGAAAGGAATGAGGACAGTGGTAAGAGGATCATGAAATAACAACAAAAACAAAACAAAAGTAATAGCCAGAAAGGGAAAAGCAGGATGGCACACTAACATGAAGGGCAAGGAAAGAAGGAATGCTAAGAAGCCTAGATGGAAGTCAATAGTAATACACATATACTGAATGAATAAAATCAGGATGAAGCTAATACCATTGGGAAAAAGGATGTGTCACATACACATGTAATGTCATTACAAAATTGCAGCAAGTTAGGGAAGAAGCAGTAAAAGAGCTGAGGGCAGCAATTTTAACTAAGGTCTTAAATTTTTTGAAATAAAGAAGAGAAATGAGGGCAGCAGCTGGAGAGAACAATAGCAATGGTGAACCAAAGTTTTTTTTTCCCCTCCCAAAATACAGAAGTCTGTACATACTTGAAGGTAGGGAGGAAAAACCACTGAAGACAATGATCAAAGTAATCAGAGAAGAAAAGTATGGCAGCAAGATTCCTAGAAAAGCAAGATTCCTCTTCCATTCAGTTTACAAAATAAGGTGAAAGAATAGAAATTTGTCATGGTGACTTTTGTGCAAGCTTGTATTCTATTTTCTTTTCAGTTAAGTAGAAGTCAATGGCATCTTTTGAGAGAGAGAAGATACATGAGACAACAGCAAAACATAAGATTTATAAAATGATTGTCAAATAGCAAGGGCCCCTTGGAATTATCCAGCATAAATTTATAGTAGCCAAGACATCTTCACAATTACCCACCTTCCTCCTCAAATACATTGTGACCCATGAGAAAAAACAGAGGAAACAGATGGGTAGGAAGATTTGACAATAGAAGTCCAGTGAAATATTAAAGTGACCGATGTGACGTGATGAAGTTCAGGCTATACACAATACATACAGAAATAAGCTAAGGGAGAGAAACTGAGGGCTCCTATGGACAGAATAGATCAAAGGACATAGGTAGAGTAATCACATCGTCAAAGATCAGAGTTTACAAAGCCAGTTAGGATGTAAGAGAAATTTTTTAGATCATTCACTTATCTATCAAACTGTTCACTTTGGTTTCAATGTTTGTGTCTCCCCTACCCCCAATTTGTATGTTGAACTCCTAATGCATAAAGTGAAGGTTATCAGGAAGTGGGGCCTTTGGGAGGTGATTAAGTCTTGAAGGCAGATCATGAATGAGCTTAATGTCCTCATAAAAAGGAACCTCAGAGAGCTCCCTTTGCCCCTTTCACCATGTGAGGATAAAACAGAGAAGTCTACAACCCGGAAGATGGTCCTCATCATAGCCCAATGATGCTGGCACCTTGATCTTGCACCTTCTAGACTCTAGACCTCGAGAAATAAATTTCTGTTGTTTACGGACTACCCAGTCTCTGGTATTTTGTTACAGTAGCTTGAACAGACTAAGTAAAACACTTTAAAAATTTTTTTCTGCATTTGGATACATGGTAAGCCTATGGACACAAAGGTAGATGAGTCAGAAGGGGCTTCACATCCAATAACTTTATCATGAAAGGAAGCTGATCTAATTCCAATGTCCAGTTCTATAATTAATATATTGACCTAGGGTAAATATCCACCTCAGTTTCCACATCCAGAGAGTGGGACTGTATATCAAAGAGAGAGGTACCATGGTGGTTTCCACTTACCTCCTTTAACAAATCACTGCTGTAGTAAACCATCATGTAAAAACACCTCATCTGCCAAGTGTAATGAGAGAAAAAAGCTAACTGTGTTAGAGAACTCTCAAGCTTCTTCGGGAAAAGATTCTCCACTATGTAACAGAATCACAGTATCTGTGGGTTTAGCACATTTTTCAAACAAATAGAATAGAAGTGAACTTTTTCTGTTATCTTCTTTTAAATTTTTTCATTACCACAGGTTGTAAAACTATCAAATAATGTAAAGATGTATATGCTTTAATATTAAAATAGGACTAAAAATTGAGTAAATATTCTACAGGTTCCTTAATTGCAATTCTAAAATCCAAAAAAGCTCTGAAACCCAAAATAACTCATTTGGCAGTTAAAACTTTACCTGAAGTGACATGACGCTATTTATAGTCTTATTTTACCCCGTTTACCCCATAAACATTCATACATTCTGATGAAATAGTAACATATTTGAAAAGGTATATTGCATTAGACTGCTGAAAAGTTATGTAACATTACCTTAGCTATATCCAAAAAATGTTTAATTCCAAAACCTATTAGACCCCAGGAGTTTTAGTAGGCTATGATCCTATAATAATTGCTAACATTTACTGAAGTATTAACCATGTGTCAGGCACTGCTGTGATCACTTTGAATATAGTAATCCATTTTATTCTCCCAACACCATGAGATGGATATTATAATTATCTGCATTTTACAAAGGAGGAAACTGAGGCACAGAGATTAAGCAAGTTGCTTAAAGTCACCCAGCTAGGGACTAAGCTGGGATGAATACAACATTTAAAATATTACACATAAGGTGAAGAAAACATAAAATATACAACTGATTATGGTAGGGTGGTAGGAGTCAGTGATCTCTTTCCCTATTCAATTAATATGAGTTTTACAATGGTAAAGAATTAAACTTAAATATAGAACACTTCATGCACTTACTTGTCATTTATGTCTAATTCATAAGCCAATTGCATAAACTGTATATTATAATATCCAAACTTCTCAGCTTATGCTGGTATCTTTTTTACTGAAATACACCTTAAAAGGCATACATATGTATAAATGAATCACCATGCTGTACACCAGAAAGTAACACATTGTAAATCAACTATACTTCAGTTAAAAAAAGAAATATAACACCTTAATATCTTTTTAATTACAACCAATACACAATAATACACTTTCATAGTAGAAGTAAAATTTGGGTAAGTAAAAAAATAATAATAATCTACTATAAAATTACACTCAGAAATAACCACTTAACAATTTGGTACACATCCTTCCAGATGTCAATACATTTGTTTTTTAACCAAAATGGAATCATGTTTTTAAGTTTATTTTTCTCACCTAACATATACCAAGATATAGTTCCACATCTTTACATTCTTCTAACCATCATTTTAACAGTTATGCAGTACCCCACTGTAGGGATGTATCCTAACAATCACAATGAAACATTTACGTTGTTCACAATTTTACAGCGAAATGATCAAGAGTTACCTGCTCTGGAGTCAAGCTGCTTGGGTACAAGTCCTGGCTCTACCAATTTATTAACTCTGCTACTTTGGACAAACACCCTAATTTCTATATGCCTTAGTTTTCTCTTCTGGGATTGGTGTCCTACTTCATACAATTAATATAGGGGGGTCAAATGTGTTACCACACAGCTTTTAGTATCAACAATGCTGCGATTGGTATGTTCACAGCTACTCATTTGCTGAGTACCAGGATAAATTCACTGAAATAGGAACTGCCACATCAGAAGGTATGCCCATTTTTAAGGCTTTGAATCTACCAAGTTATAGCTGGGTTTAAAATCCTCATCAAACAGCTCTCTGACCTAATACTCATTTCTCTTTATCCAAGAAAATGAAAACAATGATCCAGTTATGCTAACCTGCTTGTTTCACTCAATTTGCTTTTGCTCTTCCACTTCTGTACCTGCAAACCTAGACTATTTCATAGTCTGTTTGTAGGAAACTTGAGGAAACCTAGCCCAAATCCTCATTAAGTAGATCATTTCTTCCACCCTAGAATCCCTAATTTTAACACTGTCAGTAAGGGGACAGCCTACCACCTAAAGCAACCCAATATACTTTTACTGCTTTGAGGAAATTTTTCTTGGAAGCATACTGAAATCTGCCTCCTTCTAACTTCTACTACTTGCTCCTAGTTCTTTCTGGTCAGATCAAACCTGACTTCTGTGTGACAAACCTCCAAATATTTAAAGACCATGATTATTTCTTAGATGAACTTCTCTTTTTTGGGCCAAACATCACATTTTTTCAACCCTTCCTCCTTTCCATTTCCCCCATGATCCAGGTTCTCTGGATATGCTCTATAGTTCAGCGGTTTTTAAACTTGAGTGTCTATCACCTAAGGAATGTGAGAAAAAGAGAGGCTCAGCTCCTATTCCACTGAAGCTTGGGCTTCCATGGATTTTTTAAATTAGCTATCCAGGTGATTCTGACATAAAGTTTGCGAACTGATGCAAAGTACCACTTACAATATGACAGTATGCCACCTAAAAAGCTGACTTAATACCAGAGGTGTAATACAAGCAGTACAAAGTAACGTGGGACTAACACCCTGCCCTTTCTGCATGCTGTCCTACCAGCTTCAAAATACTCACTTTTTAAAAAATCGTAATTTTTTAAATGTCGATTCATATTAAACGTACAATTAGTTAAAAGGATCAAGTCTTTTCCACATTCTCTACTTGTGCATTAGCATCTTGGGCCCTGTCAAACTTTATGATCATTCCCATTAAAAGGTAAGAGACTAGGGCTCAAGAGTTTTAGATTTCTATTTCTAAAGGGATCAATGGCCCTGCATATGGATTTACCTTCACTGGAGAAATCACTTGATGCTTAAGCCTCTATACTACACCACGGACATATTCAGCCCAAATAAAGGTGCACTAGCCCACCGACTGAACTGACAACTGACTGCACCAAAGCACCTTCTCTGTGCAGAGCACTGTTGTCAACATAGTGAGGTAACACACAGACCCTAATATTAATACACTGACCATTTAGAGAGCACGATGGAGCACAGATCCTCAGGAAAGTTCCGTATAATACTAATTAAGGTTGTCCCAGAGTAGATACATTAGTGCTATAGAAATATATGATTACTAGTTGGGAAGCTCTGGGGCCAAAGAAATAATACTCATTAGAAAACTAAGTTGCCTTGAACTTTTAAGGCTTTGTTTCTGTTTTTTAGTGTTTGTAGAAAGGAGGAGATGGAGCCCATGCACATTCAGGCTACTTGCAAAGGGGCACTGCACCCTCAAAAATGAATTCATGATTCAAAATTTCTTGTAATGACTTCTGTCTGAATTCCTCTTCACTTGTTTGCTTTACCTCTTACTATTTCTAACTTCTGAGATACTCAAGGGCCAAAGAGGGGAAAAAAGTCTATTCTATGGACAATGAGGCCCATCATAAATATAGCTTAGAGCTGGGAGTTAAGGGAAACAAATTAAGATCCAATCTGACATTTATTTTCATCTGAATAGCAAACATCAAAAATATACCTGGCGTTTTCTAACAATTGCATGAAGAATGACCAGATGCTTCCTGTTGATAGAACAGGCGAGAACTAGACTAACAGAATCAGACTAGAGTTCACAGAAACAACTAGAAATTAATTTAGCTTCATTTCAAAACCAGTAAACCAAAGTAAGTATGGCCTTAAATTTTTACACATTTACTATATAACTGTCCCTCAACCTAGAAAACCCAAACTGATTCAAAGAGATAGAAAACACAAACTCTTAAGTTAGAGTTAACTCTAAAAGTACGTATGCATATAACAAAAGTATCGTTTCACCGAAGGTTTCACCGCAGGACTCGTTTAAGTCTAGCACTCCTGTAGTGCTTTGAAAGTTTCCTATCTCCAAAGTTACGTTTACACACAAGTTTTCACAAGAACATCAAGTACAGAATTCATGTTTTACTTGTGTGCATCATTAAAAATAAATTGTAGAATTAAAAATTAAGTTTAATCACTTGAAATTTTTTCAAATGTTCTTGAGTCTCCAAGATCATACGCGATTATGCAATCTTTACTCATGGTATTGTTTATGCATCTAAACGCCAAGCTGAAAAAAATTTAGAGCCCAAGAAAAAAGTATAGGAATCAGTCTCATCCATATTTTAAAATGTCTTGTACAACAATATCCTAATTTGATTTGAATGGTGAGAGAACAGAAATGACACATTTTTCAGGTTTTAAAAAGCATGAGTATACAGTGTTTTCCAGTGGTTACATGGTGTGATACCACAACAGCTTGAATGCAGAAGTAGATTTAAGAATCCAGCTATCTTCTGCTAAACCAGACATTTAAAAGACTTGCAGAACTGCAAAACGTCACTGTTTCCTAAAATGTCACTGATGTTAACATACAATGGATTTTTAAAATCACTTTTGGAAAAATAAATACTTCAAAAGAGGGAAAAGTTAAGAATAAAGATAAAATCGTCGTTAGTTTCCTTAAATTCAGAGTCTGAGCCTGAAAGTGCACGTGTCAAGGTCGATGGTTACAAGTCACTAAGAAGAAACTTAAACCAAACTAGGTAGGTCTATGTGTGAGATAAACTATCTGCAAAAAGAATTTCTGACCACTAACTTCTGCATAATAAATTATGGTGCATCTTTAATTCTGGGATGGCAAATTACTGTACAAGAATCACTTACTGAATATGTCAAACCATTTATTTTTCCAGATAAAAACTACTTCAGAAAATAACTTGCCTGAATCAAGACAGTAAATCAGTGTCCACAGAGAGCACTTAAAATATTTCCACATTACCAGGCCCCCTTCAGAAGTACTGTGGTCTCTGCCCCTCCTTTGAACAGATGTCTGCTCGCCACAGTCCAATCAGGTTTAAAGCAAGAGTCTGTGTACTGAAAACAGGCTTCAAGTGGGAAAACACACACAAAGCAGGCCTCTATCATTCCTTTGGTTTCAGTTTTCACGATGCACCCCTGAGGCTAGGCACGCTGGCTCAACAGCGTAGGAGAGCTTCAACGAAACACACTAAATACACACTGATTAACTGTGCCCAGGCAGAAATGACCTGGCAAAATTCTCAACTTCGTCCCCGAGGCGGTGCACCCGCAGATTCCGGCAGCCAAATCCCAAGAGCAGAAGTCCCCAGCATCCAGAGCGGCAGGCTTCGTCCCCTCAGGGGCTCGAGTCCTCGAGGCCGAGGCAGTGGCCGCGGCGGCCCCACGCGGGACCGGCCGTGCGCTCCCGTTAACCCTGTACCGTCCGGCCGCTCCCGCCCCGACCCGAGCGCCTCCCAGCCCCGCGGGCCTAGCAGCACAGCGCGCCCGAGGCCGGCCGCCCCCACCGCCCCTTCCCCGCTCGGCGAGCCCGGCGAGGCAGTCAGCCGGCCCAGACAAAGAGAGCCGCGGCTCCCGGGGCGGCGGGCGCCAAGGCCGTGCCGCGCCGCGCCTGCCTGCCTGCCTCCCTCCCCCGCCCACAGCCCGCCTCCCGGCGCCCGCAGAGCCCCCGCAACCCCAGCCGACCCCATCCTGCCCCGGGGCCGCCGCTCAGGGCCGGCCTGGCGGGGAATGGCGGGGAGGCCGCGGCGCGCCGGGGCCGAGGAGGGGGCGGCGGCCGCCACCATGTCTGCCCGCCCCTCCCAGAAGCGGGGAGCCAGCGGACAAAGCGCCGCGGCGGCGCGGGCGGAGCGGGGGCCCAGGCCGACCCCGCCGACCCCCGCGGAATAAGCGGGGCCAGGAGCCCCGGAAACCCGGCGCCTTAATGCAATAAACAGGAAATCGCGGGGATGATCTGGGTTCCGGGGGAAGTGGAATTATTTTTTACCAGCGAAGAGATCAACTTCCACATCCGGTGGTAACAGGGCCCTACACAGACCCGCACTGACCTGGAAAAGCTTCGGGAGCGGCGACGGGGGAGCAGCAGGAGGTGGTTCGGGGACCCAAGGCGCCTCGTACCCGGCCGGGCTGACGCGGCCCCGCTACACACAAAGCGCTTCAGCTGCACAGGGCGCTATTTTCCGAAAATGCCGCGTCTGGTCGGCGCCCAAAATCCCCACCGAAAAGTCCCCCGTGCTGCGCGCGGAGGGACACATGGTGTGCGAGTGAGTCAAAGCTCCCAGCATCCCTCCCGGACCCGGCCCTCGTCAGCCTCTCGCCTGAGCTTTTCCGCCCCTGTCCTCGTCAGCGGACCCCTCTCCCACCCAGGCCCCGATCCCATTCCGGCGGGAGGAAGAGGGCGAAAGGGTCTGATTTTTCTTTTTAAAGAAGGGGAAGGAAATAAGCCATTTCTAGAGCTTCAGCCACACAAAGAAAGCGGCGGAATGATCCGCTGTCGGCGACCGCAAGTCCCGGCTCGCCCGGCGCCTGCGCGGCACGGGGGTGGGAGTTGCGGCCGGCCATGTGCGCGGCGGAGCCCCGGGCTGGCCGCCCAGCCTTCCCGCCTCTTTCTGCGGGGGCTAGGAGTTGGGAGACTCAAGTGCGCGTGCTAACCTTATCTCTCGGACGAGAGCGCTGAGAGACGCGGAGTCCACACTCCTTCAAGATTAAGCTGAGACATCTAGCAGAGTCCTGGGAGACCGAAGGGCAGCCAGGAGGCTAGGGTTAACTTGAAGTGGCCCCAGAGTCAACTAGACTGGGACAGGAGTCGCTGTTGAGGTACAGGGGGAGGAACTAAAGATGTTCTTTTTCCACTTCGCATAAGCCTAGCAGTCAAGTTCATGACGAAAATGTTCATATTCCTTTAAACCAACCCCCAGCAATCCTCCCACCCTTTTAACATTCTGATGATGTGTTAGACCCTAATAACTACTCGCTGAATTCCCTTGGATTACTGTCACCTCAAGAGGTAGAAATCTTGTTTTTCCGTGGCTGGAACGTCAAAATTTTTGTTGTGTTGTATTTTAGCAAGAAAGTAGCAAAAGTTTATTTGGAAATCGTGATTTGCAAAGTAAGAGCCTTATGAATTTACTAGTGATGATTGCTATGAAACCCACCACGCTGATATCAGTGTTTTTAACGGGTGAGCCTAGAAATGAATTCCCCAACCTTCTAACCTTACAATTTTCTGGTATCCCATATCTGGGGATTGGGAATATGTGAGCACCAAGATTTTAATCTAGAGTTTACAAACCATATGAAATTCATATTGCCTACTGATTTTGTGTGGCCTCAGGTAACGCAATCTTTCTCCATTTGTGTGATGTTGTGGTAGTAAAGATTTGTCAAGTGTTTGTGTAACTCACTTAAGCGTTGTGCCTAAAGTAGAAGCAAAGTGAATAGCATAGGGACCATATTTTCTTCTCTTTTAATATTTTCAGTGCTTCTTTGGATAGTCACATAGTTTTCTTTAATGGTGAGTTTGAGTAAACGTTCAGCTGATGGTTGCTATAGAATCCTTGATCTTATATTGTAGAACGCAGACAAGTAAGTAGGCATCATCAGTAGTATAATGAGGGTAAACTGCTGAATGCTGTGATATTTCATACAGGAGGAATCCCTTACTTACCTGTGAGGGAGGCATGGAATGGGACTGGAGAAGCAATTAGCTTAAATAAGGGAGTTGGGGAAGGACCTTTGAGACAGAGGAAGCAATAAATACAAAGTTTAGGAGGCAGATTCTAGAGATTGTTGGATGAAGAAGGTGATTCTGTTTCAGGAGTACCACGAGATGTATCTAAAGAGGTCTAGTCATAAAGGCATTGAGTGCCATGTCCAGAAATTAGCTTTTGAGAGCTGAGGAAGCCACTGAAAGACCAAGTAGAAACATCATAGAATTGGATTTGTGTTTTAGACAGATCACTATTATGCAGCAGTCAGAGGCTAGGAAAACAGTTTGGAGAAAACAGCAGTCTGTGAGAGGATAATGACTTGGGCTGAGACAGTGGCATAGGAGTGAAGAATGTGACCAAAGATGTTGAGAGCTTGGTGATTTGGTTGACTGGATAAGGGAATGACTGAGAGGGAGATGTCAAAGATGACTCCCAAGTTTGTTGCGTGAGCAGTTGAGAGGATGTCTTCACTGAGATTAGACAGAGGAATACATGTTAGGAAAGGAAGATGGTTCTGTTCTGACTAGAATTTTAAGTGCTTATGAGCCAAGCAAGCAGATGTATCTAGTAGGCGATTCAGTATCTTTCATTGAAGTTGTTTCAAGAACAACTGTAACTCGCATTGTTCAACACACTGGAATAGATGAAGCAGGAACAAGACCAACAAGGTTCCTGCTCATGTTTCTGGTGGAGGGAACAGGCTATAAACAAGTTTTATAAAAAAGTAATATCCCATATCTTCCATGAGGAGATTAAAAGGGTATCTGGATGAAGCAGTTCTCAATGGTGTGGGGAGGAAGACAGGTAAAATTTTGGAGATTGTTCAGATATGGCTTTTCTCAGAAGGTATTCTCTGAGCCAAGACCTGAATAGGAGCAAGTTGAAGGCAATATTCGATACCAAAAGGAATAATAGATAAAATCCTAAAGTGAAAAAGAGTTTGTTGTGTTTAGCAAGAAAGGCAATGTGGCTAAAATCTAGAGAGCCACGTTGGAATGGTAGAAAATGAAATCTGCAGCCTTGGTAAGTTCAAGAGCTCTTGAAGCCATTGAAGGGTTTTAAGGAATGGAGTAACATGGGTAGTAGCAGTAGAGATAAAGTGGATGGATTGCAAATATATTTTGTGATTAGAACTAACATATGTTGCTAATGAATCAAACAGGGAAAGGGAAGAATCAAGAGTGGTTTCTAGGTCTGGGGCATGATTGTCTAGGCCATCACTGCCCAGTATAAATATAACACAATCCACATGTGTAATTTTATAGTAGCCACATTAAAGAAAAAGAAAACAAAAAAATTAATTTTAATAGTTTCTTTTATTTAACCCAGTATAACCATACAGTATCATTTCCTATGTGGTCAATATTAAAAAGTTTTAAATATTTTAAATATTTTGCATTCTTTTTCTCATACTAAGTATACAAGATTTGCTGTGTATTTTACACTTATAGTCTATCTCAGTAATTGATTTCATAAAATTTACAGTTGAAAAAGTACATTCACATATCCAGATTGTTCCAAACATACTTAAAAAGTTTTGCAGTAATTGAGTTATGTATAAAGTTTCTTATTTTAAAGTTAAGATTAAAATTTCAATTCCTAAATTAGCCACATTTCAAATGCTCCATAGCCACTTGTGGCTAGTTGCTACTATATTGGACAGTGAAGTCTAGTGGAATAAAGAATAGTGGAATATCAGACTAAAAAAGTTGTATGGAACCAGCCCGGAAGGCCTTTGGCGCCGTATTAAAGGATTGGGGTTTTACCCTAGAAACGAGGGGAACAGTGGGTGGTTTCTAAGGTAGAGAGTGACACAGTGTTTTGCTTAAGGCTAAGAAAAGGCCACCAGGTGGCCAACGGATGGCTCAGGACCAAGAGAAACCCTTCAGTTGAGTCCCCACATTCCAGGGTCGACCTTAGCCCTTCAGATTCAGAAGTCTGTTATTTGTCAGTGCATTCCAAAAGCAGTGCCACCAAAGGTATGGGCCACAGGGTAGTGCCAGTCTGCAAACCCTTTGTTAATGGTCCAAGACAAGGTATTTACAGAAATTGAGAGTAAGAATATAGAAACTTTTATAGCAGTTAGTGTTACATTAATTTTATGTCTATGGTTGTAATAAAGATTAGGGGATTGTATTGTATGTGTCTTTATTTTCTTTTTTTATTTCCTTTTTCTAGTAATTTATTTTTATCTTTTATAAAAGTGTCTATGACCTTTCACCACAGATAATTTTTGAAGCACTGCTCTAGAGACACTTAGATGAGGGGAGTCAGAAGGACCAAGTTCCCAGAAGATCTAAACCCAGTGCCTTTTTTTTTTTTTTAACTTCATAGTGAGAACTGTAATGAGTAAGAGGGGGAATGGATATCTGCTCAGTTTCTCCCTCCACGTTGAAATGGAAGGCTACATGGAAATAACCAAATTTATACTGGCTGGCACTTATTAAGTGTTCCTGTTTGCTGGCCACTGTGCAAAGCCTGTTAAATATATTGTCTCCCTTAACCCTCATAAAAACTCTTCAAATAGGTATTACTAACCCCATTTTTCCAAAGAGGAAGCTGAGGCTAAAACAGTTTAAATAACTTGCCTAAAGTCACCAAGCTGGTAAATGTTAGAGACAGGATTCTAACACAGGCTTCATTCCAAAGCTCTTGTTCCTGATACTTTTTTTGCCATTATATCTCAAGTATCTAGCAAATTTCCTGGCACAAGTCTACCTTGTTTTAGAGAGAATACGTGAAGTTGACCATTACCTCCCAAAGAGTTTGTTAGTGGATTTGGGGCTAGAGTAAGAAGAGTTAGTAGTATTCTAATAGCATGAAGCAAATGCATTCATTTCTACAATAGAAATATGTCTGCTTTGCTCTATTCAGAATTTATAGACCCCTACAAATAAAAAGAGAACCCGATAGAAAATTGGTAAGAGATTTGAATAGTCACTTCACAAAAGAAAGTATCTAAAATGGCCAATAAACATGTAAAGGTGCTCAACTTCTGTAACCATTTGGGAAATGCAGATTAAAATCTCAGTGAGTTAATAGTGCATACCCACAATAATGGTTAAAATGGAAAACAGAAAATGCCAAACATTGAAACAATTGAAACTATACATTGTTGTTGGGAATGTATACCCACTTCAGAAAATTCAAAGGTCAGAAAACATGTGAAACCAAACTAGATTTAGGGATGTATGTTTAGGTAGTAAAATGTATAAAGAAAAGAAAGGACATGATTAACTTTGGTGTGGGGGAGGAATGCTTGGGAGGAGGGTATATAAGGGGGCTGCTGGGGTGCTGGCAATGTTCTTTTTCTTGACCCAAGTGGGGGTTACATAGATGTTCACTGTGTGATTCATTGAGCTATAGGTTTTGTGGTACAGGACTTTTCTGTGTGTGCATTACATATTGCAGAGTTTTAAAAATTTTGCTGGAGTAAAGAAGTTAGAAAAAATATCCAATGTTGGATATATACTGCCATTACCTTGCTGAGTGAGCCAGTCTTTCTATATATACATTACAAATGTGAAAGATAAGGTAGATCTGAATTCTAGGGGTGGCATTGGTGAAGGGGAGGAGAGACAGATGCAAAAAATACTGCAAAACTTGAAGCAATATGAGAAGGTAAAAGGGCATGGCAGCTGGAGTGAAGAGCTGCAAGTTCAAGTCTTAACAGGTTTTTCTTCTGAGTTCTAAGCACTCTAGCGTATGACCTGAGCATATCTCCTAACTTGACTTAATTTCATTTTTCTCACCTGAGGCTGAGGGGAGTTTGATAAAGCATTTTTGTTTTGTTTATAACCCTTTGTAAGCTATTAAAACAGCATATAAAATATTTGACTGGTGTTTGATGTATTGTGATGGGAAAGGGGAGCGGAGTTAGGATGATTGAGATTTTGAGCCTGAGTGATGGAGTTGATAGTGATAGCATGAACTAAATGATTTGGAGAAAGATACTTGCTGTTCAATACATGCCAGAACATCAAAGTGGAATTATTAAACAGATTTATAACTTAAGTTTTGGTACTGTGAAAAAGTCAGAATTGGTGATATAAATCAGAAGCTACCCACACAAGAGTAATAATTAAAGCCATGGGAGTGAATGAGATCATTGGGAGAGAATATAGAAAAACAGTACTGAGGACAGAGGAGAGAAGTAGAGGAAGGAGGAGAGGAAATTAGTATTTATTGAGCACCTGTTGAACTGTGTGCCAGCTGCTCTACATTAATAAATGTTATATATTCCCCTCAGATTCCAGGGTAGTCAGTTTAGCCTCATTTGATAGACTGACTTTGTAGACTCACAGTAAGGTTAAGAACCAGTATTTAAAACCAGCTTTGCTCCAATTTATACAGTGCGCTACACCATTCCTGTAGAGCCAAGTGTCTCTTACAGAAGTCCATGGGGAGAATCTGAGTCAGGAAAGGATAAAGCCTGAGAAAAGACCAGTGGATTTTTGTGATTTGTGACCAAGGGATTTTTGGAACATAAAGCAGCACCTACACTCTCCTGTTTGTTGTGCTTCTGTGAGCATGGTTAATTCAGACAAATATTTGTGTTCTAGACCTCTAGCAAAAAGAAAAAAAGTCAAGATGGTGACTGTAAAAATTAGTATAATGAAAACAAAGTCAGGTTTTGAAGCTTAGCTAGATACTCTTGGCAGCCAGCTGCTTTGAATCAAGCCAGGACCTGAAAGAGAAACAGGAATAACTCATGTGATTCAATGTTGTTTGCTGCTTCGTTCATGTACTGCCTGGAACCATCTTTTATATCACCAGTGGTATGGGTCCTTCACATTGGAAAACACTGAAACGTTCTACAATAGTGTTCACCTTTTCAGTCACCTGAAATTCTAAGGGAAAAGATCAAGATGGCTTTGCCAGCCAAGGACATTATAATTTAGAATGAAAGATAATTTCTGCTGTTAATGAACACATTCCTTTTGGAAAGCAGCTATATCTCTTCGAAATTTAGAGTTATCCACTGTTGGTGAGGAAGACTATTGCTGGTGAGGTAGGTTTATTAAAATCATTTATTTACTCTTACGATCGCATCCTAACATTAAAGAAAAATAGAAGAAGAATGTCCCACCACAATACAATTACTAATTTCTTACTGCTTGTCTTTTGATTCACAGATGAATAACAGGTACATTTTTGGCAGACAAACCACTGAGGAATTTTAAGTTGTTTGCAGGAGCATGATGTCCTTTGTATTTGTCTGTTCCCTCTTTCTGAGTTCTAGAGAAGACCTCCAGTAAGTGAAACTCTGGCGAAGACACTGATCTCAGAATTCTCTAGGGGCACTGAGAACGTTGATTTCCAGGAAATCGTTAGTCATAGCCACTTCACTCAACCTTGTATTTTATACCCCAGAGTGAAGGTTGCATTTGGGAAAACTGATTTTCTCCTCTTTTTAAGGCAGTGGGCATTTAATAATTGTTGATTTCAGATTCCAGACAGGTTTTTAAAAATTATTGGATTAGGTAATTCATCTACTGGTGCAAAAAACATTTTAAACATTGTCACTGTCCTTCCTCTATACAGTTCCCACCCCCAAGGTAACCTCTATTTTTATTTTCTGGTGCATTTTTCCAGAGTTTTTTTTTTTTCATGCTTGCTACATGCAATTATTTCATGCCTTACCATGTTATTTTCCCCTATTTTTCTGTAAAAGTAAGGATATCATATACACTCTTCGGCACTTTGCACTTAAGACATCTTGGGCTTTTCCATATAAATACATAAAAGGCATCCTTTTTTCTTACCTCTGTAGATTGATATCCAATTGAGAGACATGAGTTTCTTTTTTTTTTTGTATTCTAATTGGTGCTTGGATGAATATCTTTGTACACACATCATCTTTTCTTGTATATTTAAGCATGTCTCATCTCAGTTCCCAGAGTAGGATTACTCTGCAAAAGGGCATATGTGTATTTTTAATTTTGATAGGTACTGCCATATTGTCCTCCATGTACCAAATGTTTTCCCACAGCATTACTGGTAGATTAGAGTGTTACCAAATTTTTGGACTTTTCCCTGCAAACTTTTGAAAGGCAGATTATTTCAAGTCCTACCTAATATTTTTAGGACCAATAACAAAATCATCTGGTTAAACTGGGGGAAATGAGATTTGGTTTACAGCATTTGTTCAGGACACAAATTCTTTGCTGCAGCTCCTGTAGCTACACACCCACAACTAGTAAAAACATGGCTGCTTATGCAATCTAAGCAGCCAGCAAAAACCTGGGAAAGTGCCAAGAATGACTACAAACAGCTCCACCTACACTTTTGTGTGTGTGTGTGTGTGTGGCAAATTTGCAAGCTTAGCAGTATCTAAAAAGATCCTTCAGCCTTTGTTTGAATTACAGAGAATCAACCTGGTAAGAGGGAGGAAATTACTCATTTCATGAAAAATGCCCTTAGTATGACAGGAGCTAAAAATGATTCTTACTTAATTTTGCTTTGTTGCTGAAGTGGCACAGGAAGGGAGGAAGAGACATTAGGCTATGGGTTCCACCTGCACTGGTAGTTATATTAGGGTATAAAGAAAAATTTCCAGAAATGATCATCTAAGCTGCTTAGAGCCAAGGTAATTTAGGGAGAAAAATAGTTCAGTGTGGCATGCTGGCTTACTGGCTTTTCAGACTTTTAAATCATTTTACAAATTTGTAGGTTTGTTATGGATTGAATGTTTCCCCTCCCTTCCCAGATATTCATAACTCCTAACCCTTAATGTGATTGTATTTGCAGATAGTGCCTTCAGGAAGTAATTGAGGTTAAATTAGGTAATTAGAGTGGGGCCCTCATAATGGGATTAGTGGCCTTATGAGAAGAGGGAGAGAGATCTTTTCTAGCAGGAGCTCAGAAGAACAGAAGAAAGGCCATGTGAGGACACAGTAAGCAGGCCATTTGCAAGCCAGGAATAGAGTTTCTCACAAGGAACCAAAATGGCCAGCACCTTAATCTTGGACTTTCCAGGTCCCACTTCATAAAGGTCCATCCAAAGTAATTATCATAACTATTAGTAGTATCCTGTGTTTCTTCAGATTAACTGCAACCAACATATTGTCTGTGTAGTTCCTGCAGAAATTTGGAAACAATGACCTCTTAAGACTATTGGGGAATCCTTCAATTTGTTTCATATACCTAAATTTTAATTTGCATCTCCGAGTGGCTTGGAATTTGGCATCCTTATGCCTTTTGAGCTGAAATAAGAGGTATAAATGCAGGTATAAAATCATTCAGTTGATGAGCTGTAAGTAGTGATACACACTCGTGATTGCTTGGACATTTGGTGATACAAGAAAACTACTGTTACTGAGCTATGATGTTTTGTTATAATAGTGTTATAATTAAGTTTTTTAACCAGAATCTTTTACACATATTGAAATATTTAAGAGGAAATGATATGATATCTGGGATTTGTTTCAAAATAATCTGGAGTTGCAACAGGGTGTAAATAAATAGTTGGCAGTATTAAGGAAGTAATAGTGGTCTAGGGGATGATAATTGGAGAAGCTGGGTGATGAATACGTGGGGGTTCTCTGTGGTCTCTCTACTTCTCTATATGTTGACATATTCTATACTAAAAAATTGTTAAAATAACTTATGATTGTGTATAACTAGTGACCACAATTATGCTTTCATTGTCTTACCTTCCATTATTCTGGGTAATTCTAATACCTGTTGAAATTAACATATAAAGAATCTTCAGCTGAAATGTCTTCTCAAGCATGGAAATTGAAATGCTCAGCATTGGCATGAATTTGACTTCACTTACCATCCGTTTATTTAGCAGCTACTAAATGCTTTCCTGTAGATTTTTCTCATTTAATCTCTGCAAAGGTAGATGTTATCCCCATTTTACAAATGAGAAAAATGTGGACTCTAGATAAGTAAAACACAGGTAGAAAATAATATAATTAGGACTTTCTTCCCCATTTGGTCTGCCTCCCAAAATTTATGTTTTATTTCTACTGTACCGTGCTGCTTTCAGACAGACCTGACCACTTTTTCTTCTGTGCTGTTTCAGCTGTTCCATGCTGTTTGAGTGAAAACCTAAAACCACAGGTAGACAAACACATGTGAAAATGTGGAAGATTTCTGAGATCCTTGTCCTCACCTTTCCTGTTAAGGCAGGTAGAGTCCCAAGGCAGTAGTTAAAAGTGTATTGTACCTAAAGGACACCATTTAACAGTGAACTGATAAAATTCCAGACCTAACTCACCAAGCTTTGGTTCTCTAAGAATTAATTTGACCATTGTTACATATATCTGTGTCAATTATTATTCAAGATACTGAACTGATATTCTCATCTCACTTTCAGAACATAAATTAAGAGCCCAACCTTGAGGACTTTATGCTTACCTTGAGAGCATTATGCTAAGTGAAATAAGTCAGAGGAAAGACAAATTCTGAATGATCTTACTTATATTTGGAATCTAAACAAACCAAACTCTTAGAAACAGAGTGTATTTGTGGTTGTCAGAAGTGAAATGTGGGGAGGGCACGGGGTAGAATGGAGGAGGGGAAATGGGTGAAGGTGGTCAAAGGGTGCAAACTTCAGTTATAAGATGGATAATAAGTTCTGGTGATCTAATGTACAGCATAGTGACTATAGTTAATACTGTAACGTGTAGCTGAAATTTACTAAGAGTAATCACCACAAAAAAGAAAAAGAAAAAAATGGTAACTGGTGTATATACATCAAATCATCATATTGTACACCTTAAACTTAATGTTAGGCATCAATTATATCTCAGTAAAGCTAATGGGGGCTGCTCAATCCTAACACTCTTAACCTCTCTCCTCCTCCCTCCTATATCCCCACTCCACCCTCAGTGAGAAGCAACACCTACACAGCTCAGGAAATGGAGTAAGTGAAAGGCAGAAACACTGAACAGCCTGTTCAGCCACTCATTGCTTTCTCCTTTCTCTTCCCAAGGATATGCCAAGTTTGCAATATGAGGGACTTTGGGACAACCCTCTACTCCTACTCCCAAGCCAGTTGTAACTATGGAACTTTACGAATACTTAAATACTTAATACTTAGTGTGGCAGAGCTTAACAAAAGTCCCATCCTGAAGTGTGTGGAGGGAAGAGACCAGGTTTTGTAAGCATTTGTGGTTAAAGCAACACTTGAATCCAAGAAAGGCCTTATGTGGGATCTGGATACTTAAACTTGCTTTATTCCTCATCACCCATCCATCCCCCAAATAAAAAGCACCATACTTGGGCAAATCTAGGCTCACCTATGCTTAAAATAACCCCTTGCTGACTAGCCAGCAGAGTAGGTCTGTGGGATTGACTTTCAGCTCCATGGTGCTCTTTCCCTGTGCCTAGGTTTCTGCATCTCCAGGCCAGAGAAAGCTAATACAACAAAGTTAGTCAGAGCACAAACTCCAGTTTTATCCACAGAAATGTCCTTTGACCAGGCAAGAGTACTGAGTCACTGGAGAAGATATACCATGTTTGATTCTAGAAGAAAAGATTTGATGCTTAACCCAAAGAGATGGAAAACTAGGAAATGAGAAATCGAGAGTTTTGAGTTACAGTAAGAGAACATCTACAGGTTATTTAAAGGCATAAATTGAAAAATGTCCCTGCCCAACCTAAGAAGGCTTTCAGAAGTCTGAAAAGCTGAGGGCTGCCTTTTCCCCTGGCTAACCCGCCTCTCTCTGGCAGCAGGCAATCAATAGGGAGGACAATATATTAATATTTAGTAAAGCATTGAAACCCATAGTCTTGATTTCAATTTAGATATTTTTGTACATGAACTATAAAAACTGATTTGTTCACTCTTCTGTCATCTGCACACACATGTACAGGATCTAGAAGAAGGTACCTAGGAATCCCTCTTCCCCTTAAAACTCTTAAACTCTTAAACTCTTCAAGTGAAACTCGTTTTGCTTTTCTTCTCCCCAACTGTTTAATCTTTATCAAGGTACCACCTTTCTCCAATAGTCTAGGCTCAAAAAAACTTTCATTTTTCTCATTTAGTTTCTATTTCGTAATAATAAACTTAACTTCAACTAGACTTGGAAGGGAATAAGGAAAATATAGAACCCAAAGAAATGTAGCACATAAATAGATGTTGAATATTTTCAGACAGCACAAACATTATAAGATACAGTAAGCAGATGAAGGTACTGGGGTGCATTCCTGAACTACAGAAGGAATGGTCTGGAAGTTAAGTTAAACACAAGACAAATTTATTGGAGTTGTCTGGAGTCAGCAATGGAGAGCTTCTTGGTGGTTCCACCATTTCTGGACTGAAGCACTCCATGGCTTCCACAGTATTCATGTCCTCTTCCACCTTGCCAAAGACCAGAGGTTTGCCATCCAGCCACTCAGTCTTGGCAGTGCAGATGAAAAGCCAGAAACAGTTTGTGTTGGGTCCAGCATTTGCCATGGACAAGATACCAAAACCCATAAGCTTCAGGATAAAACTCTCATCATCAAATTTCTCCCTGTAGATGGACTTGCACTTTGCCACTAGTGCCATTATAGCACATAAAGTCACCACCCTGGCACGTAAATTCTGTGAAAGCAGGAACCTTTATAACCAAGTCTTTTCTCCCCAATGCTCAGTGCATGAAAGTTTTCTGCTGTTTTTGCAACCTTGTCTGCAAACAGCTTGAAAGAGACATGGTCCAAAGGCTTATCATGGACAGCAATGTCAAAGAACATGGTGGGGTTGACTGGCTTGCTGGTGGTGGTGTCTGCAAAGCTAAACTTTCTTCATTCTTTTAGTCCAAATTTCTTGTCCTCCTGGAAAGAAAGCTCTTATATTTTTTTACCTTATCTCCGCAAGCAAGGACTTCACTGTAAATAAGCCTTTATCACTTTTTCTTAAGATGACTGAGTCTTGTTGCCCTCTGAATTTAACCTTTCCTTCCTGCCCCCAGATTATTCTGCCTGATTACCATTGTGACCTTCTTCAGACGTTGCTTTCATCTTGAGACTCCTCTGAGCATTACCCTAAAAAGTATCTAGGTCCTTGATCTGGCCCTGTCTAGCCCTGGGTTTGAGCAGACCTGCAGTCAAGGATGATAGTATGTGAAAACACCTAGCATCATTCCGAGCACATAGCGGGCACTGTTGGCTTCTTTTTCTTCTTCTAATCAAGTTGGTGTCTTTACTGTCGCAACGACTACCAAGGCTTGTTGTACCAGCCTCGTAGATTACAGGCATACTTTGGAGATATTGCAGTTTTGGTTCCAGGCCACCACAATAAAGCAAATCTCGCCATAAAGTGGGTCATGTGAATTTTTTGGTTTCTCAGTGCTACAGTTATGCAAACAATCTGGTACTGGCGCAAAAACAGACACATAGGTTAATGGAACAGAATAGAGAGCCCCAAATAAACCCACACTTACTGACACACATTGTCAATTAATATGTAACAAAAGAGGCAGGAATCTACACTGGGGGAAAGAGAGTCTCTTCAATAAATTGTGTTGGGAAAACTGGACAACTTTCTCACATCATATACAAAAATAAACTCAAAATGGATTAAAGACTTAAATGTAAGACCCAAAACTATAAAACTCCTAGAAGAAAACAGGGAGTAAACTCTCTGACATCAGTCTTGGTCTTTTTTTTTTTTTGGATATGTCTCGTCAGGCAAGGGAAACAAAAGCAAAAATAAGCAGATGGGACTACACCAAACCAAAAAGCTTTTGTACAGCAAAGGAACTCAAGACAAAAAGGCAGTCTACTGAATGGAAGGAAATATTTACTTATGTATCATCTCATAAAGGATTAATATCTAAAATATACAAAGAACTTAATACAAATATATAAAGAATATATACAAATATGCTGTGTATATTTATATAAAATATACAAAAAATTTATACAGCAAAAAAAAAATCTGGTCAAAAAATGGGCAGAGAATCTGAATAGACCTTTCTAAAGAAGACTTACAGATGGCCAGCAGGCAAATAAAAAGGTGCACAACATTGCTTATTATCAGGGAAGTGCAAATCAAAACCACAATGAGATATCACTTCACAACAGTTAGAATGGCTGTTATCAAAAAGACAAGAAGTAACAATTATTGACGAGGATGTGGAGAAAAGGAAATTTTGTGCACAATTGATGGGAATGTAAATTGGTGTGGCCACTGTAGAAAACAGTGTGGAATTTCTTCAAAAATCTAAAAGTAGAATTACCATATGATCCAGCAATTCCACTTCTGGGTATTTATCCATAGAAAATGAAAACACAAACTCAAAAAGATGTATGTAACTCCATATTCATTGCAGCATTATTTACAATAGCCAAAGCATGGAAACATCTAAGTGTCCATCAATGAATGGATAAAGAAGATGTGGTGTGTGTATATATAGAATGCAATATTACTCTGCCATGAGAAGTATGATATTCTGACATTTGCAGCAATGTGGATGGACCAAGAGAATATCACACTTAGTGAAATATGTTAGAAAGACAGTGTATCATATCACTTATATGTGGAATGTAAAAAATAGTGCAAATGAATGTATATGCAAAGCAGGAACAGTCACAGATACAGAAAACAAACCAGTGGTTACCAAAGGGGAGAGGGAAAAGAGGAGGAACAAATTAGGGGTATGGGATTAAGAGATACAAACTACTAGATATAAAACAGACAAGCAACAAGGATATGTTGTATAGCACAGGGAATTATAGCCATTATCTTGTAATAACTTTTAATGAAGTATAATCTGTAAAAATACTGAATGACTATGCTGATATACCTGAAAATGATATAACTGTAAAACAACTATACTTAAAATTTTAAAATGTTAAGAGAAAGACATGCTGTATGATCTCTCTTATATGTGAAGTCTTTAAAAAAAAACAAAACTCATAGATACAGAGAACAGATTGGTGGGGGAGGGGTGAAGGATGGGCAAAATGGGTGAAGGGAGTCAAAAGGCACAAACTGCCAGTTGTAAGTCATGGGGATGTAATGTACAGGATGGCGACTATAGTTAGTAATGCATTGCGTATTTGAAAGTTGCTGAAGAGAGTAAATCTTAAAAGTTCTCATCACATGAGAAAAATATTCTGTATGTATGGTGATGGATGTTAACTAGACTTATTGTAATCATCATTTTGCAGGTTATACAGATATCAAATCACTATATTGTACACCTGAAACTAATATAACGCTGCATGTCAATAATACTGCAATTTTAAAAAGATAAAACTTGGCAAGTTTATTTTTGTTCCTCAGGGATTTCCTCAATATAAAATTTGATACAAACCTGACCCTTAGTTCTGGCAGGCTATGTTCCCCTAGGTGCAAGGATTTCTTGAGTAGTCTCTCCAGAAACTTGAGTATATTGCATGATGAAGTGGGAAATAGCTTGTGCTTGAGTTTCATATAGTACTTGCTTTTAAGTCCTAGTTCTGTCCACCGCCAGTTCCACGATATTGAATAAGTCACTAAAGCACTTTGAGTCTTGTTTTCCTTATTTGTAAATTTAAAACAATAATGCTTATCTCATAATATTATGGTGAGAGACAAGGCATGTGGAAATTCTTGGCGTCTAAACACATCTCCCTTCTTTTCCGCAAAGTGGTTTACAAATTAATGAATCTACAAATGAACAGCTTTCCTAAGCAATAATACTTACCTATTTATAGAAACCTGCACTACCAGTTTCTAAAGACAGGGGCAAACACGGTCTCTTAGTAGCTTGCCTTGGCCTGTCTCTAGCACTTTAGCTTTGGAACATTGTCCTCTTGAGGTGTGTCATAGTGTGTCTTGATCAAAGGCCAACTGCTCTTGGCCTTTGGTATGTAAGGGTCTCTCTTACAAGGTTCCATGAGGTCCATGGATATGACAGAGCAGAACCTCTGGCCTTTAGGTGATAACCGTCTACTAGAGAATATAAGATATTTACACAAATAACAATTACACAAGGTAGAAAGTAATGTATGTCTCAATGACATGTACATAAGAGAAACTGGTATGGCAATTTAGTAAGGAAAAATTATTTCCAACTGGAGAAGATCAAAAATGGGTTCACTCATTCATTCATTCATTCAGTAGACATTTATCATAGATGTGTCTGTGCAAGGTATTAGTCCAGACACTGAGAATGCAAAGATTAAGATTATATTACACTTGCTTTTGGGGAGCTAAGAGCTTAGTAGGGTAGAAAGTCAGAAAAAATCACTGCAGTACTATGTGGTAGGGACTGCTTTATAAGTGATATGTTCAGTGTGCTTTGGAAGTAGAGATCAGGAGTGATTAAATCAGCATACAGATTGTATAAGGGAATGATGTTTGAGCTGGTTCTTGAAGGATAAAGAGGAGTTTACCAGAGAAGATTGGAAAGGGTATCTATTAAGAAGTTGCCCTTTTATCTTGAAAATAGGAAGAATTTAGACATTCAGAAATGGGGAGAATCCAGAATTGCATCAACAAAAGTAGAGAACTGCATCATCAAAGGTAGGGAAATCAGAAGAAAGCAGGAAGTGAAATAATTCTCGCAGTAGTATGAATGAGTAAAAATTAATGAATTTGATCCAGTTTGTGGTGGCTTAATCACACAATGGGGAAAACTATTAAAGATCTTCAAACTAGGACATGATAAGGTTAGAACTTTGAATTCAGAAAATAAGCTTAGAGTTTTGTACAGGATAGGTTGGGTAAGAGCACACTAGGAGCAAGGAGAGCAATTAGGAGACTATTAGAATAGCTAGGTAAGAGGTAACGAGATCACATAGAAAACAGAAGGAGGAATGGAAGGGAAAGGCCAAATGGCAGAAGCGTTGCAGGCATGGCTGTTTGGTTACTGACCACCTGAGTGCTTGAGAGGGTGGTATACCATTAACAGAAATAAGAAACGTAAGAGGTAAGCCTTGGGGGAAATGAAAAAATTCGGTTTGGACACACTAATTTTGAGAATCTACAAAAGAGCAATTTCCGTAGACTGGTAGAAACAATAGACAAGATGAGACAAGTGGTTAAGGAGAAATGGGAAGTGAGAAAGTAGAGGCAGTAAATGTGACTACTTTAGTGAAGTTTGGCAATGAAGGAAAAGAAAATATATGAGGAAAGATCTTGAAAGTTTTTGTTGCATGATGAACTGCAGAGACTGAGCTTACTTGTAGATTGAAAGGGAAAATAAAGAGCAGATCAAAAACAAAAGATAAAAGAGGGGCTAAATTATGGAGCAAGGTCATAGTTTCAGAGGCATTAGTGGAGGGAAAGATGTGAAATATTTCTGTGACAATTTCTAGGCGTAAGAGATAAAGAATTTCAGTTTCTACTTCAGATGACCTCAGGGTTTGTTTGGGTTTTTTTTTTTCTGTATGGAAAATCTTACTGTTTTTTTTCCCCCAGTCCCTTGGCAATTAAACCAATTTTTGACTGGCTTGCAACATGGCGTACTTAGTGAGAGACACTTAGCTGAAGCAGAGTGGCTGTTGTGTAATTGCTTTCCCCAGTATTCCTGCTGCAAAGAGCTGCCTGTTCAGCTACTTCAGTTTTGATATCACAGTACTCTGTGACTGGCTCTTCATAAAAAGCTCTTCAATTTGGATGGATGTTGATTTTCATTACTTTCCCACCCAAACATTTTAAAAGTCAAGAGTAAAACAATAAAACCTCTAGAAGAAAACATAAGAGAAGTCTT
This sequence comes from Camelus bactrianus, assembly GCF_048773025.1. Lineage (NCBI taxonomy): Eukaryota > Metazoa > Chordata > Mammalia > Artiodactyla > Camelidae > Camelus > Camelus bactrianus. The sequence continues at coordinate 79,645,760 of NC_133544.1, forward strand.
CATGACCTTAGAATAGGCAAAAATTTCTTAAATAGGACAAAAAGCTGCTAATCACAAAGAGAAAAATGTGATAAACTGGGACTATTAAACAATTATAAAGTTTTGTTCATCAAAATACACCAATAAGACAATAAAAAAAGGCATGACACAGAATGAAGAAAGGTGTTCTTAATATGTAAATACTTGGAATACATTAAGAATTTCTATAAATCAATAAGAAAAAGGCAGTCCAGTTATAAGATAGGCAAAAAATTGAACAGCCTTAATTTCTCATAAAAGAAATTAAGCAAAAGACTAATAGACATTTTAAAAGATACTTAACTTCTTTAGTCCATCAGAGAAATGTACATTAAAACCACAAGCTATTTTAGCAATCAAAGCAACTAAAATGAACAGAAAACATCAAATGTTAGGTAAAAATATGGACCAGCCAGAACTCTCACACACAGCAGATGATAGTATAAAATGGTACAGCCCCTTTTGAAAACTCTTTTCTCATATAAAGTTGAACAAGTGCATACTCTATTACCTAGTAATTCAAATCTTAAGTATCTACCCAGCAGAAGCAGCTGGATTCTATGCAGTGTCCTACGGTAGAATGAATGAATGAATGTGGTATATTCATGCAGTGTAATACTACTTTACAATGAGAATGAATGAACCACAACTCCTCACAACAATATGGATGAAGTATACAACATCATGACGAGCAACAGAAACCAGAGATGAAGGAGTTCACACTGTATGATTCCATTTATAGAGAGTTCAAAAACAAAGATAATAGATTCTGTTGGAAAAAAGTACAGTGGTTACCCATGATATGTGTGTGATGGGGGAGCAAAGTAGCAGCTAGAAAGAGGAACAAGAGAAATTTCTGAGGTATAAGTAACATTATCCTTCTTGCTCTGACAATACTTACGCAGCTGCACTCAATCTGTGAAATTCATTGAGAAATTCATGATTTGGGCACTTTTCAGTGTGCATGTTATACTTCAGGATTTTTTTTTTTAAATCAGAGGTCTCAAGTTTGTCAACCTTGTTCTTACAATAGGTTTAAATTAAGACAAGATCAAGATTGTCATGTGTCATTTTCTCTTTGGTTTATCTACTTATTAAAATTATTCTTGTTTTTCATTAGTTTCTACCTTCCAAATCTCCAACTGCCCGGTTCTTCACATCTTGAAACCCCTTAATGATTTCCACACAAGGGAATGTTATACCAAGTTCTGTACTTGTGGTCTGTGCTTTTGTGTTGTGGCACACAGGGTATCTCCCTTAAAATCCACAACTCTAATGAAATTGCTCAAAGAAAGAAATGGGTAATGACACCAATTTAGTCACAGCCATATAGTCCTTCCAGCACTACCACAACTATGGACATTGTCAACTTGGCTTGTACCTTCGGTGCCTCCTGTTGCCACATTCTAGTCTTCTGGACTCCTTGAGGACATTTGGACATCAACATCAAGTTCAAGGAAAAATAATGATAGTAGAGGGGTATTAAAGTCAGGAATTCCTTGTTTGAGGCAGCTTCCTTGTTTATTAGTTATTCATCATTCTGGAGAGACAACTGTAAAAATGCCTTCAATATGGACATCTAAGTACTACAGGAAAATAATGAAACGTGAACTAAGTTTTAAACAGTGAAAATAAGCTTGATATCATAGATTCCTGATTTTAAAAATAATACGTTACTGGTTCAGAGGTTATGCAAATTTGGGTTGGTGTTGCATTTCACCCAGTGCGATTTGGAGAGAAATGACATGTTTAATAATGTTCCATTTTCTAATCCAGGAGCATGATGTGTTTTTCCATTTATTTTCTTGTTCTTTTATGTAGTTTTAAAAATTTCTCATTTTGGCCCTGACTATTTCTTAATGGATTAATTAATTTCTAAGTAAACACAAGTGATGACTTTGAGATTTTTGAGGACTCAGTGCTCCCAGGGGAGCCCAAGTGGGCAGAAAGTGAATCCTTTTTCCTCTTTAAATTGTGTATCTCCTAGTATAATTCAGAAAGGAAAGATTTCCTATTCACATAGCCTCAGATAAATCTTTTTATTTTGGTTGGGACAAAGGAAAGAAGAGGAACACATAGTTGTGTTTTACAACTTTTGTTGTTGGGGTGAAATCTTAGTATGTTTAATCAGCTAATTTTTTCATTATTATTGCTCTTCTACAGCACTGTCATGGGCTCAGGAAGTAGGGGTCTTTGTTGTGGTTTCCATGCTGCAGAGGGCCCCACATTATCACAAACACAAAAAAATAAATTATTAAAGAACACAGAAGTGTCTCTGACACTCAGGATGGCATGAAACCCTTAACTCCCATGATTAATTTCATTTAGTTCTCAGGGAAGCACTTCATATCTCTTGCTCTATTTTTGAAATAAAAGGCAACTATATTTAAATGCCACAATGCAGAGGTTCTCAAACTTTGCAACACAAGACTCCTTTACACTCGTAAAAATTTAGGGCCCTGAGGAGACTTGTTTATGTAGGTTATATCTATTGATATTCACCATAATGTAAATTTAAACTGAAAAAGTTATTAAGTCATTTAGAAATAATAAACCCATTGCAGGTTAACATAAATAATATATTTTTATGAAAATAACTATATTTTCCCAAACCAAAAAAAATAGAAGAGTGACATTGTTTTACATTTTTTCAAATCTTAACAGGAGATAGATAGATTTTCATCTACTTCTGCACTCAATTTGTTAGACTATCACACATCATACAGCCTCTGGAAACTTCCATTGTACATTTGTAAGAGAATGAAAGTGAAAGTGCAAATGATGTCTTAGTATTCTTAGGAAAATAGTTTTCACCTGTGGATGCCCAAAAAGGAATTGGGAACCTCCTGGGATCCCTAGACCACAATTTGAGAGTCACTACCACATAGGACTGGCAGTTCACATGGTTCAACGTAATATACGTCTCCTTCCTCAAAATATTCAATGCCAAAAAGTCAAATACTTAAGTCTCTTTAAATGTGGTATACATTGCTTCTTAATAATTGCCACCTTATACTTTTAGTAACTTACAGGTAGTGTGACACATATATTCAACTTTTATCCAAAAAGATTTTTGAAATCAGAAAATACACCAGTAGAAGAGTGCTACAGGATAAATGACACGTGGGAATTTCAGGGGAAAGAATGACTAATATACACATAAAAACATTTTCTCACTTTACTATTACTCAAACCCCAAAAAAGCGACACTCGGTGGGTACTATTTTTCAATAATCAAACTGACAGACTCTTGGGGGTTTTTAACCGTAAAAATATGAATCTGTATCTTTCATCATCACATTTAATGTTATCAAGCTTTTGGGAAAATAAGCAAAAGGCTGCTTATGGGGTTTGGGTTAGTTCAATCTCACTAAAAGGCAGTTTGGTAACAGGTATAGAAAAGCTTGGAATTTGCCATGTCCTTTGCCCTAGGAATGCCACTTCTGAAAATTATTCTAAGGCATTTATCATGGATATACACTAATATTTATGTTACAAATCTGTAAGAGTATATGTTTTTATATTCAGTGCTTTTTATACTTTTGTTAAATAGAAATAATCTGTGTCTAATCGTAGAGTTAAATGAATTAAGAGATGATTGAATAATATTGTGCAGTCTTTAAAAATGATTTTTAGAAGAACTCAGTAATGACAAGGAAAAGTGTTCATGAAATATTAAGTGAAAAGGAGTATGAAAAAACAGTGTGTGTAGTACAATTCAGTAATGTAAATATATGTGTGCCTTTGCAGAGAAAGGAGGTCAGAAGGCAAATCTGCCATGTCCATGGTGCATGTTGAGCTCTCCAGAAGGGAGCTTAGCGAGGGGAGAGTTAGATCAGAGGTCAAGGTCATACTTTACTCAGCTAGCCCTGCACTTTGGGCACAGGGCTGCATTCAGCCAAGGGAGGAGGAACCTTTTTCTGAATTATTCAAAAGCATCAACTGGACTACTGATAGCCCTGCTAGAAGGGCTGGGATTGGCCAGTATATATTTTCTTCTTCTGGATGATCTGTATTTTCATCAGTGAATAAGTATTTTATGAAAGAAAAAATACAATTGTTTTTAAAATACATCTTTTCCCAAGCAGACAAGTGATGGTAGTTCAAGCTGGGGGATGGGTACATGGTTATTCTTTATACTATTATATTTTTTCATATGTTTGAAATTTCCTATAGTAAAAGTATCTTTTCTGATACCCTTATGGACACAATATTTTATATAATCTGCTCTTTGTTAAAATATGAATCCATAGCTCTTGTCATAACTGGAGCTTCATTCTCAAAATCTCTGAAAGACTTAATCCAATGCCTGAAGACTCTCTAAAAGATTAACTTTAAAGCTATGCAGCAAATACAAGCCTCTGCTAATATAACCTGGAACGTTTCAGCAAGATTAATAGTGACCTTTCAGACTCCAGAAAGCACTATACTTACCTTAAGAACCCACTTAAATTCTAAGCCTGTGGGAGGTTTGATTTGAAGAAGATTGGTAGGTCTTGGTGACGCATTCTGACCTGCAGCAGAAAAGTATTCAAAACTAGACACAGAACTCTCTGTTTGCCCCCATTTTTTCCTTTCTTTGAGTAAATAAAATAATCCTTAAATTGATGAGCTCCTTATTTTGCAGTTATCATAGGCTAAATTGTCACTTTCTGAAATGCTTGCTTGAAATTCAGTCTTTCTAAGCTAATTGTCCCTTATGCTTCAATCGAAACTCAAGTTTTTCCCCTCTTACCAAATGCACTTATTTGCTGATCACTGTTCTGTCACTAACTGAAGTTGTCTACTTTAACTTAAATGACAATTTTCTTTTTCACCTGGACTCTGAATTCAAGAGAATTCAAGTTAAATTTTATCTCTAAGCTCTGGACCCATATATCCAATTTCTCTACCTAACTCTGTTTGACGGTCTTCTAGCCACTTCAAATCCAGATTTTCATTGCTGGGGGAGGGGTCCTGACTAAATTAAATTTATTTTGAAGTATAGTTGTTTTACAATATTATATTAGTTTCAGGTATATAGCACAGTGATTCAATATTTTTACAGATGATACCCCATTAAGTGTTATTACGAGATAGCACATGTTCAAAAGTGAGTCCTCTCCTCTTCTCCCTGTGCCTGATCCTCTCCTAGCGTTCTCCATCTTGATGAATGGTTCCATCATCCACCCAGTGGCTCAAGTTAGAATCTTTAGCATCATTTTTTTCCCTTCCCCTGATCTCCCCACATCTCCTCTTACCTGGTTTAAGCTATTCTCTCCCGTAGCACCAGAAGTAATCTTTATAAAAGCAAATCAGATCATGTCATCCCCTTGTTTAAAATCCTCAAGAGGCTTTTCATGGCTTTTAGTATAAAAACAAAATCCTAATCCTATGCATGGTCTAGAAGGCCTGAGATGATCTGACCCCTGCCTACTCTAGCCACTCTCATCTCCCGTCAGTTCCACCAAACACCCTGCATCTCCTTCCTGCCTCAGGACTTCAAATATGATGTTTCCTCCATCTAGAAAGCTCTTTCTCCACACACCATACTGCACTTCTAATTAATTCCCATTAGTCATCTAAAATTAAGCAGCAGTTAATAGTGGCTAGTATTTGGTGAGAGCAGTTATGTGCTAAGCATTTCTTAGGTACTAATTTATTTCTCAGAGCCACCCTATAAGGTAGATGCTAGCATTTTCATCTCCATTTTACAAACAACATAACTGAGGTTGCAGAGAAGTGAAATAACTTGGCCAAGGTCACATAACTATTAACTGGCAGAGCCCAAATTCAGAAACAGGAGTCTGGTTCCAGAGCCTGTGCTCTTAAGTATTACCTTCTACTGCTCTGCCATTTCATCTGGGAAATCTTTGCTGTAGATGTTGAATTATACTTGCTGAGTAAATGGGAGAAAGGAGGAGAAGGGAGGAAAGAGAAAGTAGAGGGAAAGAAAAGTGACAGAGGATGTTTATGCATGTCAAGTTGCACACTCTATATGATTTCTATTTTCTTATTTTGAGGTTTCCTCTTACAATTGGCCAGAGATTTCAATTCTTCAGTTTGATTCCATTTACCCAAGAAAGATATTTCCTGGAAAGCCTAAGGAAAGGGCATACGAAGAAATATTGAGTATGCAAGATACTATTATGTGATGAGAAATAATTGGCAGAGACACATGAAATTTGAACATGTTATTAGTAAGTGTCATGAAACTCCTGTAGACAATCTAGAGCACTTCTGCATCCCACCAGGGGGAACGTGCACCTTGAAGTAAGACATTGACATTATTAACAAACAGTCTGGTTCAAAGGCAGTGTTTTTGAAGATTTTCAGAAAATTATCGAATAATATTTTACAAAACCCATCAGATCATCTGGCTGATAGATTGAGATAGCAAGATTCATGTTGGTGGAAAGTATGGATTCCAAAATGTCCTTGAAGAGGAAAGGCCTTGGGGGTGGAAAGTAGGAAAGTAGGCTGGGTCAGCTGGGAATGACAGTCAGGGTGGCAGCACGAAAGCAGAAAATACCTGGTGGGAGGAAGGCGCTTCAGAAGGGTTATGTAGTCAGAAGGGAGAAGGAATGATTTGTCCCTTCATTGCTCCCCCCAAGTCAAGTTTGAAATCATAATCTTTCAAAGACATCCTATGGTTTTATAATCTTTCTGTAATTATTACTTAGATTACAGTAGAGAATTGTTTCTGAAATGATGAAACTTGCCAAACCTTGCTGGACCTTTGCAAGATAATCAACATTGTTGGAAAACAACATTACTGAGTATTTTTTAAGGTAAATATGTCATCTTCAAAGTAATGACCTACAAGGCAGGAATTGGAAAACTATATAGTAAGGGAACTGTCTTCAGCAGAACCCTTCCACTTTGCTTCCCTTTCTACTCTTAGTGCCCCCCAAACCCTCCAATTCAATTCAAATGCAACACAGTGGCAGCAGTGAGACTATACAGTCCTCAGGGAGCTGCAGAATAGGAGGGGAAGATAGACTGTGATTTATATTCTGCAACTGGCAGACTAAAAGGCAAACAATCACAGTAAGTAGGCTAAGTATGCAATGCTAAAGGAACATAGAGGTAAAAAGCAAGGAGGGGATGAAAATAGAGTTCAGAGGAGAGAGAAAACTTGAGGAGAAAATTTAAAAGACAATGGGAATTGCCAAATGGTTTCAAGGAAGGGAGAATATTCCAGACGAACAAAGAATACAGAAATAAATGCAAGGAGCAAGAGAAAAACAAAGGGTATAGTTATGGGAACCACCATAAAACTATCAGCTGATTTCTCTACAGAAATTATGCTGGTCAGAAGGGAGTGGCAGGATAAATTAAAAATCCTGAATGAGAAAAGGCTGCAACCTAGAACACTACCCAGCAAGACTATCATTTAGAATAGAAGAAGAGATAAAAAATTCCTCAGACAAGCAAAAACTAAAAGAATATAGCAATACTAAACTTATCCTAAAATAAATATTAACAGGTCTTCTCTAAATAGAAAAGAAGCAAAAACCTATAGAAAAGAGAAAATCACAATTAGAAATATGATAAGTACAATGAACAGCAAAAGAATAAACAGGAAGATGTAAAAGAAGACACCAAAATCAAAATGGTGGAGAGGGGAGCAAGAAAATGTAGATTTTTTTTCTTCATTTTTTAGGGAATGTTTCAACCTATATGATTACCAGTCTAAAGCAAATAGATATAGTAATGGGTTAACATACTGGAAAAACAGGGTAATCACAAATCAAAAGCACACAATAAAGTCACAAAAAACAAAAAGAAAAGAAATCAAGCTAATACAAAAGAAAATTATCAAAACACAAAAGGAAAAACAAAGAGAAAAAGAAAGGAACAGAAAAAATACAAAATCAACTGGAAAACAAGGTTTAAAATGGCAATAAACACACATCTATCAATATTTACTGTAAATGATAATGGACTAATTGCTTTAATCAAAAGACATAAAGTAGCAAACTGGATAATAAAACAGCCTACAGTATGCAATAGACCTAGTATAGGGCAAAGGACACACATAGATTGAAAGTGAAGAAATGGGAAAAGATATTTCATGCAAATAGAAATGACAAGAAATCAGGGGTAGCAAACTCATAACAGATAAAATAGACTTTAAAAGAAAAGCCATAAGGAAAGATAAAAAGGACACTATATATGATAAAAGGAACAATACAAGAAGAGGATATTACATTCATGAACATATATGCATCCAATATAGGAGCACCTAAATACATAAAACAGATATCAGCAGACATAAAGAGAGAGATTGATGGGAATACAATAATGTTAGAAGACTTTAACACCCCACTAACATCATTGGACAGGTCTTCCTGACAGAAAATCAATAAGGCAACAGAGATACTAAATGACACAATAGAACAGACTTAGTTGATATTTTTGGGACATTGCATCCAAACACACACACACACACACACACAAAACCCAGAATAAACATTCTTTTTAAGTGCACATGGAACGTTCTCTCAGATAGACTACATACGTGGACACAAAACAACTCTCAGAGGAAGACAAGGCTCTGTGAGTGTAGTAGAATAAGAAATCCTGGAGTTGAAATGGACTTCAAAATGTCTTCAGCTTCAGTCAGGTCATACATTAATGTCTCCACTTTATAAATAAGATGGCGGTGGCCCAGAGAAGTTCACAGTTCCCACCTATTCACATGACATCTTCAGAACTACATTTTAAACCTTTGGATAATAAGATTTCCAACTTGTGCCTCCCAGAAGGGACACTACCACCTATTACAGATTTGTGATAATAACAGGCTATGCCTTATTTTACTATTTTTCTGCTTCCCTATAAGAGAACTTTCTACTGTTTGTAAGCCATACTGACTCTTTTGCTGTATTTAAGATAAGATACTAGTAAAAGAGATATCGCTCTTACATTAGATATGCAGATGTTTATTTTCTTATCATTGTTATGTGTCATTCATAAAGTGATATTATTTTAAGCAGAACTAATAACCCCTTTAAAGCATTTTTGTAGAACTATAGCTATGACCAAAGTTTCTATTTTGCCTGAAAGTTAAATCCTAGTAAAATGTCCTTATGTCTGTTCCTGACAGATACATTCAGAAAAGTGGCAAATGAAACTCAAGGTGCCCTTCAAAATTAAAACTGTAATAATGTGTGTACACCTTCTACATCCTCACAGGCCTTTCTCACCTTTGGAATGCTGTAGGTGGTTTGATTTCCCTTCCAATTCAGCATTTTTTGTGGGGGTTAGAGAAGGTTTGAGCTAGACTCTGACCATCCCATCCTATAGACAAAGTTTTACCCAGAAGTTGGCAGATTATCAACTGTGGACTCTAATATGTTTCTACTAATTGTGTAAGCAACAATTTGGTAGTTTTCAAGTAAGACCATCCATGAATCAATTGTTATCTGGCTCTCATAGACTATGGCTTTTTGGAATTTGTTTCCTATTTTTTCTATATATCGCTTCCTAAATCTGTCTTCTAAGTTATGCTTTCAACTAGTCATTGGCGGTTACTAGGATTGAACCCAAGACCTTGGGTATGCTAAGCACATGCTCTACCTGCAATATGCTGCTTTGGAAATAGCTGTCATCATCTGAGAAAACTTTGTATACATGAAACTTTCAACATCAGGGTAGGTGGCTTGAGAATGGGAGTTCAGGTAGGAGTAAAAACAGACAAAGAAGCACTGAGGGAGAAACACAGAGGTTTTATCATTCTGTGGCCTACTGTTTCTTACTGGGATAGTATAAAATTCTTGCACCTGCTAGCATGTGACTTACAAAGCAACAACAGCTGAGATCCACTAGGACATGGGTCACATTTCTTTAATAATCTGTTTCCCTAACATCACTGAAATGATATAGTGTAGAAGACATGCCTTGCAGTATGCCCAGCTGTGAGAAGAATGCTTCTGCCAGTGTCAGGACATTAGCCCACCCTTGGCTCAGGGTCTCTGGCCTGGTCTGACTCTGAAACCTTGGGGCTCTCTCCTTGGCCTCGATGCTCAGTGCCATGGAACCCACTGGCTCCTGCATCAATCCAGGAATACCTCACTTGTATCGGTGCATTTAGGTAGGAACTTGAATAAACTGTTTCTAAACCAAAAGAAAAGACAAGACAGGAGAGCTTTAACACATGTACCTTCCATCATGCACCCCTGTGTTCTCCTTTGGTAGGGAGGAGATCATACAATCAAATCTCTTTGTGCTGCCTCTCAGCGGGCCAAACCCTTCCCCACAACACTTCTTACCTTCACTTTCCAGGTCCTATCAAAATTTATCTTATCAAAATGTGTTTAATTCTCTCTCTTTAATAGAAGGCTGCCTGATTTGAGAAACTAGCTTAAACCTTCCACAAAGGAAGTTTTCTCAGAGATGCTACATTTTCATATGAAGGAATGAATCTTTAACGGTGTTATTCCAAAAACCATGATAAGTCAGAGGAAGAGATTTAGAGACACAGGGATTAAAAATAACTTTGCGTGGGCTTGCTACTAAATAAAAGAACACATTAATTGTGGAAAACACACTGTGGAAAGAAAGCAAGACTATTTGAAAGGCAGCACAACATCAGTGAGTTAGACAGCCATTGGCAATTCCACAGTTTGTGTACAGGAAGGGTGCTGGACCCCAGTCCGGTTGGAAAGGCAGGCTTAAAGTCACTATTACATTACTTCACCAAAAAATTCATTAAAATGTTAACTGACCCCATTAAGGAATGAGGTGGTGTGGTTGCTGATGGTTTACTGAAGGGTATTAAGCCACTCCTCAGTTTTTCTTCCTGGGTGCCAGTCACTTGCAGTCAGGTAATATATATGCCAGGCATTAGTTAAATCCTTTTGTAACATAAATATGGTATATTTTTCATATGAAGATTAAATGAAAATCTTGTGTTTATCCATATTGAAACATAAGTTGGAACAGTGGAAATCATCTATGTAATCTGGTAATGGCATTGTGCACATTTGTCCTAAATAGGATAAAAGTATAAATCATTTTATCTTTTCCAGAGTCCAACCATGAAGCAGTGAAAAAAAAATCTGCTTGTGCTTTTCCCTTATCCCAAATCATCATACACCTAGATACAGACTTGTAAATAGGCTCACCCCATTTTTACCTATGAATATACTACACAAAGACAGACAGAGACACTCCCTCTATTACATTCTTAAATATGCACATATCTCTATAGAGGTACTGCATAATCACGGAGATGTTTACCCAGTTCACAGACTAATATGACCCACTGAGAGGATGCATGTTCATATTCTTTCTACAGATCTATATACACAATTTACTCACACCTCTGTAATAAAAACTATATAGAATAACTGACATGGAAGAAACATCAACCAGAATGGCACCCTGTTTTTACACATCTCTACCACAAATGGACCATTAAAAATGGCTTGGGCATCGTGCCTCTGCATTTGGCAGATTATAGAAAGACATACCGATGGATTTAGAATTATAAAATATGTCAGAGACAAGATTATAAACTCCCCCGCAACATATAAAGAATCTCATCCTCTAGTTAGAATTTCAAAAATCTTCCACAAGATTTCTCACAGACAGTTATTTCAAAAATAAACTCAGATGAAGAGAATGTTTTCTCATGGTGGGGGGAAGTAACATTTCTTCAGGTGGAGTTCATGACCACCAGCATCAGTATCACCACCGATATTTTAAAATGCATATTTGTGGCTTCCTCTCCTTACCTACTAAATGTAAACTAGAGGTTGGTTCTTACACAGACTTGGGTAAAGATACACTAACCTTTCTGCTGGATAACCCAGTGCTCTCATTCTCTTCCTGCAGCCTAGCAACAAGCTAGCTCAGCAGGGAAGCTATAAGGCCTCAGGCAGAAACTAGAATTGTTGAGGAAAACTCCCCAGGTGATTGGTCTCAAAATACTTGGTTTTTAAACCAATAAAATTGTAACCCCTATGGAAAAGCTCAAAGTTCTCCAAATTGGCTGGGTGATCCCTGCTCCCTTCCTCCTCCTCTATAAATATGTGAGGAGACAGGGAGTTGTGAGCCCTCTCCTGGAACATCTCCCAGGCTGCATGCAGTTGTTCCAGGCCCAGGCACAACTCCACAGGTTGATGAACAGCTGGGGGATCCTGAGCCTTTGGCTAGCCCTGAGTCCATAGATTTTAATTTTGGGTTTGCACTGTTGTGTTTATTCAGGCCACATATTGCTTGTTAATACCTAAGTTTGAAAATCACTGGGCATATATTATTTAATATATTTACTTATGATTTGGACGAAGTAAATAGCGCATCAAAAATCGCACCCCTACTCCCAGAGATAACGTTATATTATTTTAGATATTTGAGAGTTGTATAAATGGGAATACATTACATGAAGATTTTTTGGAATTTTGACTTTAAAAGTATATTTGTTAAATTAGATGCTTCCTTAAAATGTCACTATAGCTAAAGCATAATAGGTGTTTTTTTGTAAATATCTAGAAAATGCTCAAGCATGTATGTTGATTCTATGATCTCAATTCAATATACTGATAACTGAACAGTTCCTGTTGTTATTCAATGGGTTTCTCTTTTTGCTAGTTAGTATGTTTTGTTTTGTTTTGAGGGGGGAGGTAATTAGGTTTATTTACTTATTTAATTTATTTAATGGATTTACTGGGGATTGAACCCAGGACATCATGCATACTAAGTAATCACTCTACCACTGAGCTATACCCTCCTCAGCTAGTTAGTATTAACATGACAAAATTGCAGAGACAATTCTTAAGAAGTTTAAGTAACTCTGATGACTTCAGTCAAGTAGGTGAAAATTTGGTGGTAAGGTCAACAAACTGAAAACTTTCTCTTCTTGGGAGAAAATCATATGCATCACCATTTGTCACATTGTACATATGAGGGAAATCTAACGGGAGCAGGGAGATCAGGAAGACGTTACAGTGGGGAACCACTGAAGAATATAATAACCGGATTCAAACTCCTCAGTTTAGATGGAAAAACAAAGACAAAAAGAAGACCTACATCTGTAAAATCAAGAAGGGATGAAAAAAGAAAGTATAATTGCTGATTAACTCATGAAATCATAGAATGAGAGTGCATCTCCAAAGCTTTATGGAGGTAAGTTCAGGCCAGTTAGGTAGAAGTATAACTTCACATTAGAAAAAAAAAGAATTCAAATTGTGCTAAGTGGTGGTATAATAAATTTTTTACAACTTAAAATAAACCAATAGCTGATAGAATCTTAGTGAAGTGCAGGAGTGCTGAGTGTCTACCCTTTGAAGCTGATACCCAGGAGAGCAGCCAAGACTTGTTGTGTGATGCATCCCCTAGAGATAAAGACTGATGGGCCATGCAGCAGGTCCAGTGTGATGATCATTATGATTTTAGAAAATAAAAACCAGATGAATAGGAAAGAATATTAGTTTAAAAAAACACATGCTTCGGCTAAAAGACAATTGGGATGAACATTTGTACATAATTTTGCAAATATTTTGGAGTTTTTTTGGGGGGGGATTAGTTTTATTTATTACTTATTTGGTTTTTTAACAGAGGTACTTGGCATTGAATCCAGGACCTCATGCATGCTAAGCACGCATTCTGTCACTGAGCTGTACCCTCCCCTTCTATAATGTTGTAAATTTTAACATATGTATGAAAGCTAACTTTTCTTATAAAATATTAGCATGTGATTCACTTCTTACATTAGTCTTGGATAAACATGTTTCATTGACCTACATGGCCTATGTAATCTGTACTCTATTCTCTCCCCACCCCTCTGAGGTCACCTCCTATCATGATTCCACTCACTCACTCCATGCCAGCCATACTGTGCTACTTGCTGTCCCTCCGGCATGCTTCCTTTTTCTGCATCACTGCCTTCACCTGTGCTACTCCAATTACCTGGATGCTCTTTTCCCACATGCATCCATGGCTTGCTCCCTCTCTTCACTCAAGGCTCTATGGAAATGTCACTTTGTCAGAGAGGTTTTACCTGACTATCTCATCAAAAACACCACTGTCTTTGCTGGCCCTTACCCTGCTTTGTTTTTCTTTTTAGCACTTAACAACACTTGGCATATTGTACAGTGGACCCTTGAATAACAGGGGGACCAGGGGCACCATACTTCCATAGAGTTGAATATCTGAGTGTAACTTATAGTCGGCCCTCCATACCCCACTTTCCTCCGGATCTGCCGTTCAGTTCTGCAAGTTTAGATTCAATAAACCTCGGTTTCAATCAGCCTCGGATTGTGAGGTACTGTAGTATTTACTATTGAAGATGATTCACATTTAAGTGGACCTGGGCAGTTCAAACTTACGTCGTTCAAGAGTCAACTGTATATATATTTGCTTGTCATATGTCTCCCTCACTAGAATGTAAGTCAGCTCTGTGTCCAGGAGGGACTTTGTAACCCAAGTCTAAAACAATGCTTGATATAGTACACATATGCAGTAGAAACATGTTGAAAGGATGGAGGATGAGTCAGGTTCAGTATGTTTTGAAATACTGCTTATACTGGATGGCTTGGGAATTAAAGCTATGGTCAAATGTAGCTCATGTCTTCTAAAAAGCTAGTGATGATTACTTAGATTCTAGGTACAATAGATACTGCTGCCTGGTTTGTTACAACACATATTTGAACAAGAATTAGGGTTTATGATTGAAGTCAATAGCATAGTTTCATCTAGCTAACCCTGCTCCTTAAGAATGCTCACTCCTCTAATTCTGAAAAGTCTAAAGCCCAACCCCAGATTTCTGTGAATTTCCTAGGAATAGTCTTATTTTTTACTACTTTCACCAACTCAGTACAGTTTTGGAATCATCTTGTCATCTTGCGCCTGGTTTCTCTTCCACACCTGTTGCCCCACACGTGGGAACTTCTTAGTGTTTTTTTTAAAAAAAAAACTCAGTGACTTGTGTTTTAGCAAACTTGACTGATGCTTTAGGGAAGTTGGGGAATTCCACTTACTGGGAGGGTGGGATGGGTATTGGGGCAATTAATCAGACCAACAAAAAAAAACTTTAGGTGAATGTTAAACAATCCTGTTTATTAAAACCTTTTTGCCACACCACTAGAGAAGATTCCTTTCATTGGTTGATTCATTTTTATGGGCTTCTCTCTTTATCAACTCACATTTCTAGGGTCCTCTCTGAGATTGTCTTTAGAGAACTCCAAACTCTTGCTGCATTTGTTTCCTACTCCAAAAACTCAGCCCTAGATTTTTCTTTGCATACTCAAATCATCAAGATGCTCAGCAGACAAAAAAAAAAAAAAAAAAAAAGAAGCAAACAACCAACTTACTTCCTTAAGATTCACCCTCAAAAGACAGAAGCACTTTTCCCCCCTTAGTTATGAAAAATTTGCTAAGGCTACCTAGTTAGTAATCTCAGGTAGTATGGCATATTTCATATTATATCAGTCTTTGGGGAAAAACAGTGTATAGCTTAGGTATAAAAGAGCTACCATATTTTTGCAGTTATTTCATTGTGATGGAAAGGAAATTAGCATTAATGGAAAGACTGCCATAGGTTAAACACTGTTGGGCTAAGTGTTTTCACTTATTTATTCATTACGAATTTATTGGACACCTGTTTGGCACACACTTTCACTTAACGCATTTACTAGACCTCGCCTTCCAGCTTCTTCATCCATGGGACACCTCGACTGACCTGGGACTTAGTGACCATGACCAGCTACTCCATCCAAGCAACTTTATGTTTACAGATCCTTGCAGCATCCAATCACCCTTCTCTACGAGAGTACAAAGATTACCTCTTGAGAAAGTTCAAGACCTATGTTTTTGTTTTTTTAAGATTGGGCTTTTAACTGACGTTAGATGTATATATACAATGTGCTTTAGGACCGTGTCCGTTCTTCTCTGACCACAGGCGTGTTTCGGAGAATGTTAAACTCTTAGCCAGAATTTGAGGAATTCAAGTCCCTTTCCTAGTCAGCCCTCAATCTCCAATCTGAGGAGGAAGATGCGTAGCTCAGGGGCGTTAAGAGCTGCCCTGTTTCCTCTGCAGGAAGGCCCAGGATGTAAGTAACACCAGGGTGAGAGAGCCACGCCCGAGAAATGCAAGGCGCAGGGGACCGGAGGACAAGCTCGTCCCAGCTCAGCGTAGCCTGGGACCTGCCCAGGAGATCCATCCAAAACATCCCCCTCGGCCCTCCCCTACCCTCCCGTCCGGCAGTAACTTGGAGGGACAGGGCTGGGGAGGAGCGAGTAGTTAAGAGCGCGCGGGGCCACGCCCCTGAGTGACGTCAGAGGCGCGACGCGTCGTAACGCAGTGCAAATTGGGAAAAGGGGATGAGCTGGGCTGGCTTCCGTAAGGATAGCGAGTCTTCCTCGGGTTGGTGGGAGATGGGCCTTTGGCGCGGAGGCTGGCGTTAGTGAAGCGCGCCCGGCGCCAAGGTGAGTGTGGGGCTGGGTCCTGGCCTTTGTTCCTCGGTAAGGTGTTTGCAGTGAAGGCGCTTTCCTTTCACCAGCTGTTGGTCACCTGGGAGACAAATCCTGTCCTCGGAGAGGGGTGGGACAGCCCCGGGCATAGAATCGGCGTTTGGAGGACGGGCCCAACCTCGAGTCCGCCTGCTGTCCACCTAGGGTTGCCTATCGAGTTTCGTGTGGCCTCAGGTTTTCCAGTCTTAGAAGGTGGCCTTGACCATTCTTCCACCTTAGTGGGCACCCAGACCGACTTTGACCTCCTTCCTCTTGCTTCCGTTTTCAGTTTTTCTGCTATCGAGCTATGTTCCCAGGCCTTAGTCCAACCCCTCAGAGTGTTTTCCAGTCTCTCCTCAGACCCGGTCAGACTTGCTTTTAGTGAAGTTCAAGTATGAGTTTAAAGAACCTATGAGCTCCTTAGAATTAAAACTGTGAGTTCCGCAAATAAAAGCCTTTCTTTCCTAAAATGTGCCCTCCTACAGTTGTGGGACAAGTTAATTTCACCTCCACTCCACCTTGGAAATTATCAGAATCTTGAATTTATACATAGAGCTGTAGACCACACTTCTAGGTTCATTTCTGGTCTCTGGTTCATTCTGTGACCTTGAAGCAAGTCACTTAATCACTAACAGAATATTTGTCTGAAAAAAGAGGTGTTGCAGAGCCTAAGGAATTTAATACTTGTAGGAGCTCTGAGGGTTTCAGCTAAACCTCTGAGGGGATGCGGAACGAAAGGATTTTACTCTTTCTGAATTTGCAAGCATCTTAGTTTTTGTATATTTCCTACTGCAGCCATTAAAAATGTCAAGCGACATTTGTTAGGGAAGTGTTCCTCTTGTAGGCTTGCTCTGCGGTTTTGCTATGTAAGCAGATTTTGCATTTCAGCAGATTTACTGTTTAAGATTCGTGTCTTTCATGATGGATTTAGGTAGTTTCTCATGGCTCCACAGTACTGGACCAGTTTATCTGAAAGGTGATGTGGGTTGTGCTATGTCCTTTTCATATTGAAATGTGTATTCTTTTTCTTGTGAAAGTAGTTGCATCTTTTAAATTAGATAGTAAGGACCCTGTAATAAAAAACAACAACCTGTCATTAATAACATGCATTAATTGCACATAGGTATGTAGTGTAGTCTTTGAGAAAACAATGCATGAGAAAAACAAAAATAATTTTAAAGTGTCCTTCTCGCATCTGATTTTTTATATATTTACTTGAACTTTGTTAATTATTATGGTCATTTGTTTATCAGTATGAATATAATGGGAAAGAACCAAAATGGCTTTTGTAAAGTAAGAGTCAGCACATCAGATTTTTTCCATAGAATGTCTAGCATTATATTTTATTATGCACTTTTCTACATGAAAATATACTTATTTTTATAGAGATGAAAGGAAAAAATGTCCGTTAAATATGAGGTGCTAATAAAATTAAATATTATTGAGTCTTTTAAAGAAAAATCTTGATTATTGTCCCCGTTGCTTAGTGCTATGTAGCAATCCCATTCTAAAACAAAGTGGCTTAAAACTACAATTTATTATGTCTTATGTTTCTGTGGGCTGCCTGGACTCAACTGGTTGGTACTCAGTTAGGATTTCATACGTTTGTAGTCAGATTTGCAGCTAGGGTAGGAGTCATCTGAGAGCTCAGCTGGGCTAGACATCCAAGGTGGCTCATTGGCATGGATGGCGGCTGATGTTGGCTGAGAGTTCAGCTGGAGATATTAGCTGGAGTGCCTGCACCATAGCTTCTTCATGTGTGTTGGACTTCTCACAGCATGGAGGTTGAGTTCCGAGAGCAAGTGTTTGAAGTGTCAGGAAGTGGAATTTTTCTCTTAAAATCTTTTAAAGCCTGGACTCAGAAATTGGCATAGCACTACTTCCAGCATTCTCTATTGGTTAGAGCAGTCAGAGCCCTCACCCCACCAGAAGATAGACTCCTTTTGAAGGGAAGAATGTCAGAGAATTTGTGACCATCTTTAGCCTACTATAATTTTGTTCACAAAGGTGTGTTAGACTAATGTTTGGATTTAATGGTAGATGCAGAATAAGTTACATTTCTGATTTCTTTAACTATTTCATGGCACATTACAATTTTTGGAGCATTTTTCTGTATATATTTTTTCATTTGATGTCTTTGAAAACTGTAGAAATAGATTAATTATTCCAATTTTGCAGATAAAAATAAACTGAGGAATGGCAGTGATGGTGTTGGGAGGATTTAAGGAATTTGCCTGAAGTCGTAAGGTAATAAGTGGAAAATGAGACTAACACCTATAATACTTTAATAATATAAAATTTATTAGTTGGAAATGATGAAATGTATTAGTAATAAGTGATAACCATACTAATTCAAGTAGCATAGTACTCATGAATAGTGAATAAAGTCAGTGTTAAAAATAGCTAAACCTTGTCTCTTCTAATGCATTAGTTTAGTTTTTCATAATACTAAATTCTCTGAAATATGTCAATAATTATGTAAACCTGCATGTCTGTATAATGTAGTGAATTGAAATTACTACACATTGTAATACCAATTTCAAAACAAATTGAAAAGTTATGGGTGTGGGAATCCTGGAGATTTTATTTTAATTTCTTAATTACAAAATTTTAAAAATGAAAGTGATTTCTCATAATTTTGGTAGGTTGGGAATTATGTGACTTATGATGGTGATTTCAGCTGGAAACTAATTGTCATCTTCATATTGTTTCATTGCTTCTAGTAACATGCTTATATCCATTCTTTATGTCCATAGGTCTCTGTCTTGATTGCACATTAGAATTCACCTGGGGAACTTTATAAAAATACCTATGTGTGAGTCTCAAGCTCAGAGATTCTGATTGAACCATTTAGTAATGAGTTATGAGCATCAGTTTTTGTTTTTTTTTTTTAAAGTCCTGTAGGTGATTCTAGTGTATAGCTAAGATTGAGAACCATATCTTTTTTTTTTTGGAGGTGGGGGATACTTACTAAGTACCATTGGGTTCCCTGCTCATCCATTTTGCGTCTGTTAAAAAAAAATTAAAAAGATAAAGAGGGAGAGGAGATAAGAAATGGATCAGGGTTACATATGTAGATAGACACCTATTGTGTAAAACAAAGCAGTTACCCTTGTATTTTTCTAGGAATGGTCTTAATAAAACCAACAAATTTTGGCATAATATGTTAGTTACCTATATTTTGATACTTTGCTTTGTGGTACCATTGTATAGTTATCTTTCATCTTAAGAAGTAGAAACTTTATTAGAAGGTATATTCTTTGTATCTCCTGTTGCTCCCAAGACTGCACCTTGAATAGATGTAGGTATTCTAAATGTTTACCAAATTGAAGCCAGTTTATAGTCACTCTTCAGAACTAGGGCTAGTTATTTTACTTTGTTTGTTTCTCTTTTTAGGATTGTGAGAACTTTGTAACTTTGGAATTCTCTTTTTCTTTGCTTTCTATGATATTGCACTTTCCTGGTTTTCCTTCATTCTGTTTCTTTCCTCCTTTAGGAACCACCCAAACCTCCCAAGTTCTGAGCCCTTCAAGTATCTTTGTCAGCTGTAGAGAAACAAGATCTCATTTCCTTGGTGATTCATTTGCCTGATTTTAGTTACTAATATAAGTGATCCTTATAAAACTATTATAAAAGTTTAAAAAGTACATAAAAGTGAAGAAAATAGGATTATTTAAACTATATCCTAGGTAACATATTATCTCGGTGTCATTACTTTGTTGTTTCCCGAAACAATAGGGATTATCAAAATTAACATTAATGCCTTAATAGTTGATTTAATATTTGTCTGGTCTCTTTGTAGACCTGATGTCTAATTACATATTTACATTTCAATCAAGGTGTCTTTCTTTCTATGTTATTCCTTTTGCATACACACATGTTCAAATTTTTCTGTAAATCAGTGGTTCTTATTTGGGGGTAATTTTGTCTCTCAAGGGACATTTTGCAATGTCTGGAAACATTTTTGGTTGTCACAACTGGAGAAGAGTGGATACTACTGGCATCTAGTGAGTAGAGGTCAGGAATGCTGCTAAACATCCTACATTGCACAGGACAACTCCAAGAACAAAGAATTACCCAGTCCAAATACAACTCAGCCATAAAAAAAGAATGAAATAATGCCACTGGTAGCAACATTAATGGACCTAGAGATTAACATAGTAAGTGAAGTAAATCAGAATGAGAAAGACAAATATCAGATGATATCACTTATATGTGGAATCTGAAATATGATACAATGAACTTACAAAACAGAAACAGACAGACATAGAAAACAAATTTATGGTTATCAAAGGGGAAAGGGAGTAGGGGAGGGATAAATTAGGAGTTTGGGATTAGCAGATATAAACTATTATATATAAAATAAACAACAAGGTCCTACTGTATAGCACAAGGAACTGTATTCAGTATCCTGTAATAAACCGTAATGGAAAAGGAAAAAAAAAGAATTACACAGTCCAACATGTGAGTAGTGCCCAAGTTGAGAAATGCTGCAGTAAACAGATCTGTTTTTTAAACTACAGTATTCCTTGTTTTTGTTAACAGTGTTGCCATTCTTTACATTTCTCAAGGTTTCTAACTTTCTAGTGTGTGTGTTGTTTCACTCAAAGCATGTTTCTGCCTTTTTGTGTTCTTTTTTTTGCCATAACCTACTAGTTAATCTTTTCTAAAATGTCATTCCCTTGTTCCAGTTTCCTTCAAATCCATCTTGCATATGCTCACTTTGGCCTGCCCTGAGATACCATTTTTTCCCTTCAAGAACTGGCTTCTTATTGCCTGCTGAATTAAGCATAAACCGTTCTGAATGACTTCAGAAGTCCTCGATAATGTGACTCCATCTCCTTACCTAGTATAATTTATTATTGTTAGCCAACAGTTATTACGGCTTGACTGTAAAGACTACTGAGGTGGATGTTAGAGATCTAGCACGTCAGAGTAGTGACAGATAAAGACATGTCAATGTAATCCCTTGATCATTTCCTAATAATTCCTATAGTAGTCTTTATTTTTTTCATTACCTTCCCAAACTGCTTCCTCATTTTGTCTTTGTTCAGGTTGGCTTCTTCTGGAATGCCTTCCTTTCTTATTCTATTCACAGCTAAATTCTACCCTTCTGGCCAGTTTCTTTATCACAGCATTATGAGCACTGCATGTTTATATGAGGTATAAAGATCTTAAAACCTAGTCATAATTGTCATTTGGTCCAAATATGGTACTAAAGAAATGATACAGGTAACAAGTACTGTAGGAGTTAGGCCAAGAAATAGACTCCAAGTGCTAGAACCATCAAGGATGGAAAAGGTGGAACTTAAGTTGATTCTTGAAGGAAGAAGGATCAGCACAGAAGAGAGGAGAGTGAGTGCACTCTGGGCTGGAAGCTCTCCCTTTGCCCCAAGTTGCACTGAATTGTTCCCTGCTTTTTACTTCCTAGTTACTGGAGTCACATATTAACATATAGTGTATCAATTAATTGTTTTATTATTTAATGAGTATTAGTTTGGTCCTGATAACTAGATTAAGGTATTTTGTGATCAGAAGCCCTGTGGTACTCTTCTCTGTTCCCCTAGAGCAGCGCTGCTCAAAGTAGCCAGTCTGTTACAGGCTTGCAGCTTATGCTGGAGTATAAATCAGTGCACTGCTTTCTTCATAAAGAAAGTCTTGCTACTGTGAAAAATTCAGTGTGTTTAATTGGTTTATATTATGTTTATAAGCTTATTTTATCACAGATTAGTAACAAACAATTCCTCAACTAGCACTGGTCTGTGGACCACCCTTGGAGTAGCATTGCTGTGCAGGACTTTTACACCTTTTTAATTGTAACCTATAGTAAGAAATTCATTTTACATTTCTACCCAGTGTTCTTGTGTGTGCATACACAGGTACCCATAACGAAATAAAGTTTCATGAAACAGTACTTACGTACTCCCATGTGACATGCTCTGATATTTTCTCTTCAGGTTTTTTGTTGTTTTTTTAAATGCTGGTTTTGACTTTCTGTGTGGATTTTTAAAAACACTGCTATCATCACTAGACACGTAGTGAATGCTCAGAAAATACTTGAAGTTTTAGCAGTGATTCATTCTTGAAAGGGTTGAGTCTTAATACTTTAGGAGTGTTTTAAAACAGATTATTTCATCAGTACTCACTTGTCTGTGGCATTTTATCTAGAATGAGTATAGACTGGATTATTTGAAATTTAAGACAGAAGATGTAATGAATACTGTTGCTGTCTGAAGGCCAGAGATGGGGTGAAATGAGATGATGGATGGCCAACAGAGACAAACTTTGCTTTCTTTTCACTGTTGCCTACGACCTTCGCAGTGGCTGGTACGAAGCCCTAGTTAAGATATCAGGACCAATCTGAATGACCACAAACCTCAGTCTTCACTTTTTTACTTTTTACTCTTCATTCTGTGGTTCAAGTTATCTAATCGCCACTACTCTCTTTGGAAGGATCAGAAGGGTGTCAAAAAGAGAGAGAGGGGTATATATGCCTTCCATTTTCTCTCTGTTGGTAACTGATTTTCAGTACTGCCTGGATTTCACTTTTGGAACATTGCCATTTGACTGGAGCTGGAGTTCTTAATCTTTATTAGGGTTATATATCTTAAGAATTTATTTTTTGTTTTAGAAGAACTTTAACTTTTCTTACATATACTTAGTTATTTTATTTTTTTGTACTTACAGCTCTTTTGGAAGCATAACATGGTTTTAGTAGGTTGTATGTTACATTTGGTTCTAGATCTAAACAGTCCGTTTTAAAATTATTTGAATTCTGTGGTTATTGAACATTCTTATATAAGCATCAGTGGGTTTGTTCTAACAGCAGCAGTTTGCTGCTGCTCTTTTCCTTGTTTTTTTGCTGTTGCAGCCAAATAAGGATATTGTAAATCCATTCAGTCATTCTGGCCTTAATTTATTTTATGCTGGTCTCCTTTGAAATTTCTTTAATGGCAAATGCAAGCAGAATAACTTACCAAAAATTTAATACATTAAAGTTTACATATAGTTAAGTTGGATATGTATCCTTCTTTGTTTTTTCATTTGACTAGGGAAAAATACCCTTTACCTTGTGCTTTGACTGCAGAAATATGTGTGATTTGTAGAGGCTGAAATAGCAATGAAGGCAATGCTGAAAGTATTTTTAACATCAGGCATCTTATTTGACAGCATAACTTACAATTTAATGAGTGAAAATGGAAGCAACTGTGGTCCTTTGATGACATTATCAAAGAAAATTGTTACTTATTTGAGCTGTTCTCAAAAATCAGGTAAAGAAAGAAAATGGTAACTTTTAAAAAGTACAGCTTTCTCCTAGAAACCATCATTTAAAACTTTTACATCATCATCA
Organism: Camelus bactrianus; assembly: GCF_048773025.1. Taxonomy (NCBI): domain Eukaryota; kingdom Metazoa; phylum Chordata; class Mammalia; order Artiodactyla; family Camelidae; genus Camelus; species Camelus bactrianus. Next base: position 79,669,566 of record NC_133544.1, read on the forward strand.
TCTTATCCCTGTACTTTCCCTCAGTGTGTCTGATCAGTTGCCAAGTCCTGTCATTCTACCTTTACAGTGTCTCTTCTATCTGCCGCCTCCATTCCATTTTACTGCCCTACTTCTGACCTTCATCGTCTTTCCTTAGGATCGTTATAATAGGTACCTAATGTCTTCCTTATCTCCAGTGTTTTAAAGCCTAATCTTGTACTATAAATTTGGATCATGTAACTCTATTCTTTGAACCGTGCTATGGCTCTGTTACCTTTAGAAAACAAAATAAATCCTTTAATGTGACATTCAGGGCCTTCTATTATCTGTTCCTAGAGTATTTTTTCAGGCTTTGCTGCCTAGCAAATCCTTGTTCGTTCTCTATACTGGCTAGTTCTTAAAGATGATCTTTTCTTTTTTGACTTTTTCTCATACTATTCCTCATCTCTGTCAAAAGCTTTCTGACACCAAAACTCACATAAATGCTGTCTTTTTCATGATGCCTCTCAAAACCCCTCTGACCATATTTGATCTTCCTTCTTAATTTTTCTTATTGTACATTATTTGTAACCTTGTATAGTTTGGTGTCATACTTATGAATATACATTGTATTAACATTGCATACAACTTTCTCTTTCACATTGGTTTTTTAAACTTTGTGAGGAAATGGATCTCATCTCATCTTTGAGTTCCTGGAAGCACAGTGTCTTCTATACAGCAGGATATCTGTGAATGTTTGAGTTGAATTGAATTTTGAATTCCTAATTATTTGCTATTTTAAGTTGCTGCCTAGGTAGCAATATATAGTTTTTATATTTTTTGTCTTTGAAAGATCCTAGCTTTAAAGGTAATCATGAGAAACAGACTTGACTGAGAACATATTCTAGACCTTCATTTTATTTAGAAAGTTCAAATCAATAGCTTTCTTTTCCCAGCCAAGAAACCTAATTCCCATGAATCAACGAAACAGACTCTACTTGACTTTTTGAACATATATTCTGTGGTTAGACCACTATAACTTATGACCCAGAAAAAGGATAGAATTGGAAAAACAGATACTAGTATCAGACTGGTACCAAGTTACCCTGCCTAACTCTGGCTTTAATCCTTTTCTTAGTACACTCAGTGTTGCCAATAAAAAAAATCATTCGGTTTTTGTGGGAATTAATTTCAAAAGCTAGCCTATTTCACGGGAGCAAATGTTGGCTTTTTGTGGTTGAGTAAGCTTAAGATCTAGCTGAGCTAGCTGGGGGCAAAAAAGTCAGGGATAATTCTTGTTACTGTTAACTTTCTATCTTCTAGCCCTCCTTAATAGTCCAAGCTCCAATGTCCCCCACCCTCTGCCACCTTGGTGTTTCTTGTGGCATCACTAAGGCCTCAAGTTTCCTTAAGCACCTTTCTGAAAAGTTAGTTTCTTGGCCTTACTGTGCTTTCCTTTAAACAAAAATTTATCCCTCAACTCTTGCTTCTTATATTTCAATGGAAATCGTGTTCTTGGAGCACCACCCTGTTCCATCATTCTCTTTGTTATTGCCAATTAAAAAAAAAGTTATCTACAGTCTACTTCCATTTTTTTATTCCTTAATGCTCATGCTTCTACTCACACCACTGTATGGAAGCTGCACTCAACAGAGTTATATATATCAGGTTATAATATCTTCCAATATTACAAATCTGTGTTTTAAATCAATATTTTAAAACATTTGCATTTTGTGTTTTCTTGTTTCACCCCTAACTTCCAAACTAAAAAGTAGTAATCTCTTAAATGTATTAATGAAGTTATTTATTCAAATTGTAATTAGTCCTTCACACCTGAAGAGCTTGTATAAATTTACTTGGGTGCCTCAAGTTTTCATCTAGTGACATTTATGATCTTACCAGGACTCCCCATTTGGTGTGCTCCCCTGATCTGCCCTGTTTCGATGTATCACTGTACATGTACACATACACACAACTTAATTGGCACATACCTAACCTTTCTTCTTCTTGCCTTTATTTTGTTTACTACCTCCTCCATCTTCCTAGTGAGAATTTACCAGAACAGACGGGGAAACAAAGAATGTCATGGAACATCAAAGACCTTTCAGGGTAAACCAAAGTACTTGGGTGTATTCTGCCAGAAACATTCATACATCCCCAGCTTCATATAAAGTGGCCTCCCCCACCTTCCCCAACTTGTTTCCTTTTATAAACTGATGTCTTTAATGAGAATGAGAAATATTTCTAAATGAAACTTCCTTCCATTTGATCTATACATTAATGCAGATTTAATAGAAGGAAAATCATAAAAACTCTTATTGTTAGTTCCTTTGACAGGAGAGGTTCCTAATACTTAAGGGAAAATGATGCAAACAGTAATTCATTTAGTTGATGAAAATTTGGGAGGAAAGTAAATTGTTTATTGATCTTCTGTTATCCTGAACTCCCAAAATAGATGATTTAAAATTAACTCTGTTAGCAAAGGATACAATTTAGGAGTTTTATTTTTTTAACTGCTCACTTGTTTTATTGTTAATGAGGAAAACTGGTAGAATTATTTGTGTTCATTTTGTTTCAGAAAAAATACTTTTAATGAAGTACACCATCCATTGTGAAAGTGGAAAAGTAAATATTATTCATCATGCCTGCCGTGGCTTCAGTTCCTAAAGAACTCTACCTCAGTTCTTCACTAAAAGACCTCAATAAGAAGACAGAAGTTAAACCAGAGAAAATAAGTACTAAGAAGTATGTATCCTTTGCTAGTCTGAGTCGTATACTACAGGTATCCCCTGCTATTCAAAAGTGTAGAGTGTTCCTCTGAAACCTTTTGTAAGTCAAAATGGCATAAAGTGGGGAAGCAGTGACCTTTTTTAGTAAAAGCAAAATCCTCTTCGGTTTTCTTTCAGTGTGGTAGTAGTGTAGGCCTTTTGTAAAAGCAAAGTGGTGTAAAATGAACTTTCGAAAAGCAGGGGGTAGCAGTTAATTTTTAGTTATTTTCATTTTATTAAATGAGTTAGATGAGTAGTCAGATTTAAAAAACGGCGTCATCAAATGAATGAAGTAAGGCCTCTATAGAGAAGTTCTAAATTTTATCTTGGCAGAATACATATATATTCTGCTAATACTCATGCTGTCTGTTCTCTGGAATAAATATCAGATCGTAAGTTTAAGAAGTAAGGACTAAGATGATTCTACAAAACTCATTGAGTCACAGTTAATGTCTTTTCATAAAACAATATAAAAGTACTTTTTTATTAAGGATTGTTTTTATCCTTGTGTATTTCACATATAAGATGTGGTTCTAGCCTAGTCTTTCTTTGAATAAAAAAGGATAAATATATGTATATTTTATGCACTATCAGCGAAGTATTAATTTGTGCCAATATTTGACATGAACTTTTAACCTAATGATTTATTTTATGTATTTTTATTTTTGAGGGTATATCATCTATTTATGCTGGGGTAGACTGTGTGTTGAGGTAGAGGCTAAAGATAATATCTGTTTGATAACAATTGCAAAATTTGTCCAGAGATAAAATATTGTAGAGCTGGAGATGTCCAGCTGTGTTTTGATACTTACTGGAAGTTATTTTGTTAAAAATGCTATATTATCTCTAAAATTTTTAACTTGTTGATAGTTTCATCTCTGTTAAGGGACAGGAGGCATCAGGGGAGCTTTTCCTCTGAATTTATTTTGACCAATAAAGGAGAAGATTTGGAGATAAATAAGTGAATATATAATTACAGAGTTGAAGTGAGAGTTTCAGGAAGAAAGGTGGGTCTAGCCAGCCATCTACCCCATGGTGGGGCAAGCAGATTTTAGAAGTCAGGGGGCAAACAAGTGTTCTGTGACTGGAGATAAATGTGAGGCTCTAAAAAGTATGTATGATCCCAAATGAACCTGTTAAGGGGCATCTTAAGAAACCAGTGATTGCACAGGGACATCTTTATGAGTCATTTTCCAGAGGAAGTAAACAGAAGATAGGAAGAAAATAAAACATCAAGGATAAAGACAAGAGAATAGTAAGAACTTTAAAGGTCAGGAAAGAAAATCCCAGAATGAACTGTTATTCCTACATATTACTAAGAATAAAATGGGCTTTTTAAAAAGAGATCTTGGCGGGCAATGGTTGAGGGGCAGAGGGCAGGAAGAATAAGAGGGATTTGCCTATTTCTTGAGCTAAGTTGGTAATGTTGATGGAGTGACAGAGAAAGCAGGTCTGTTTTACTCACACTGAATGATATTCAAATAGGAAATAATGGAAAAGATAAAACCACCTTGAAGCTTTCTCAGACAGCTTCATCTAATCTTAAGACAGATAAACCTGTTCTAGCAGTGTCTAGTTTAGCTTTAGGACTACCCTGATCCCACAGAAAGTGGTATGTTGGAAGGACTCTCTAAATGTACTGCCACAATTCATGTTCTTGCTATGTCATAGCATTGTTCTAGAGAATGCTAGAATTCTTTTAGGATGTTTTGCTGGTTCACTGGACTCAGTGACACTGCAACCATCTCAGCTGGATCCACTGCATATGGGCCCTTAAGATGTACATGCATCAGAGTGAAAGAAATTTGGAAAAACTCAAGGACTGTTGCACCCACTGCTACTAAACTCTTTTAGAGAATCTCCTTGATAGCTTTGGTTTGATTTACTTCTGTCCTAAGAGTTGTAGGCCATGCCTGGCAGGGCATACACACTGACTGAAGTGTCCTTGTTTAGGACTGTCTTTGATCGTAAAGACCATTTTGGCCCTGGTTCCTTAGTGTGGTGTTCTGGTTCCTTGGCCTGACCAACTTTGTCATTAATCCACGTCTCAATCTTGGAGCACAGTTTGAAAAATATAAAAAACAAGAAGCAGTGTTTTGTGTAAGTTGTCGATAAGGCATATTGTGTATAAGCATTGGCACTACAACTTGGTTGCTTAAACTTTAGTCCTAAATGATGAATACCTCTTGCAGAAATGCCTGTTACTAATTTGCTTTCTATTAAACCAGAAAAATGTCCTTAGAATGAATGCTGTAGAATCAAGTTATTTTACTGAAGTAGAGTTAGATAAATCTTTTTTAGACTTTAAATCTTTTTCCTTCCAGGACCTGTGAATCAGAGTATAGTTCAGCCATTGTGTAAAAAAACCCAACCAAGTAAAAAGATTGAACTCATGTCCCCTTTCCTGTTCCAAGTTTCTTGGGTTTTAGATGGAGAGAATTCTACATCATGGTTAGAAAGGAGTGAGAAGAATTGAAAAGTTTTGTTTTAGCATTAAAATAATAAATATTTTAGCTCCCTTACTTGAATACAAATAGAGTAATATGCCGCTATATTCTTTAATTATAGAGTATGACTATTAAATGGATGCCCTAGGACCACTCGCTCCAGGATTATCTATTGTAGTAAATCTTTAAACACTGGACTTGGAATGCATTTTGAACAGTTTGGTGACATATACATAACTATTACGAAAATAAGTATTTATTTGTAGCATAAGGGAAATTTTCATGTTCCATTTAAACTTACATCTAACTTTTTATCAGTTCTGAAATAGTGCAACCTAAATTATGAAATGTATTTTATCAAGATTTTCTGTGGACTTTTACATGGCTTTTTCCCTTCCAGATGTCAAATGTTTTAATTGTTTTTTCTCTAATTTTAAGTTACGTACAGAGTGCCCTGAAGATCTTCAAGACAGCGGAAGAAAGCAGATTAGACCGTGATGAGGAAAGGGCCTATGTGCTATATATGAAATATGTGACTGTTTATAATCTTATCAAAAAAAGGCCTGATTTCAAGCAACAGCAGGTACCTTTTATTTCTACGTTTTTTATTTGCCAAGTTATTTTTGCACAGTAGAGTTATTGATCTCTAAAAGTTTTAACTGACATTGAAATTCAGAAATTATGTATCACCAAGTTCAAAATCTTCTGCAGATAGAAAAAGCAAGCTAAATATTTAGTTTAAGTCAAGATTTAGTCACTTGTTTTTATGTGACAGCTTTTTATATTTAATTGACATTGTAGCCATATTAAAGATCTCAGTTTGCAAAATAAATATTGATCACTTCCATTTTTATCTATTATTTATTTTTGCTTTTAATCCTTTGAGCCTTTCTTCCAATTTGCTGAAGTGTGAGGAGGGAGGAAGGGCAGGGGAGATGTAAATGGATAAAGAGAACTGATGACTAAGATAAGTGTTCCTAGAGAAAATGGTTTCATTTCGATTATACCAGAAACAGACAAAAGAAAAAGACAGAGATTAGGTTAAAGAACTGGGAAGAATATTGTGTTGGTGGTTCCACCTACGTAAGTAGGAATGATCTCACTACTAGAGAAGAGTAGCAAAAGACTGCCTGTAGATTTCTACCTGGTAGACAGACCATTCTTAAATTAATATTGAGATTTTCATTTCATTCACTGGTGGTAGAATTGGCTTGCCTCATTTAAATTGACTTATAAAAATAAAAAACAGTTTTCTTATTTTTCAAAAAATCTTTTTTTTTTTTTTTGTCCACAGTAGTGGGACTGATACAATTTCTTTTAGTTGTTGTTTAAGGGATAACTTTAATTTTTATTTAATGGTGGCTATCTTTCTTCTCACCAGCAAAATTATGCTAATAATCTTTACAGAGTTCTAGATCTGGCTTTGGAGAGATGGCCCCTTGCATTTGGAGGTTCATCTTCCTGCCTACAGATGGCTGGATTGGTCCTGCCGTTGGGACATTCTTGGACATACTTATCTGCAGATAGAGCCAGAAGCCTATCTTGCACAGTCTTTAATAGTTTTTAGAGTATCTGTTAAAAAAGATGTTGCTGAGGAGAGGATATAGCTCAGTGGTAGAGTGCATACCTAGCATGCACGAGGTCCTGGGTTCAAGCCCCAGTACCTGCATTAAATAAACAGATGAGTAAACCTAATTACCCCCATCAAAAGATTAGTTTAAAAAATAATAATAAAAACATTTTTTAAAGATACTGCTTACACTGCTTAAAAGGAAGTGTACAGTATTAAGTAAAATATTTTTGAAAGATTTGCAGATTTGGATAACTGGTAGTTTTGGTGTTTGATACTTTGTCTATTGTAGTAGGGCCAGTTTTTAATGTACTTATTTAATTTTTGCTTTGTTTTTCTAAGTTAGTGATTACTTTTTTTCTTTGACAAGATTGGAAATGGTTTTGTAGCTACTTTTTTTTTTTTTTTTTTTTTTACTTTGAGAAGGTTGGGAGTAAATTTTAATCGATGAGAAATTTTTCCCTTTCCAGAGTATCTTGCTTTTCCAAAGTGAGTATCTAGTTGAAAGTGTCAAGCATTGTTCTGGTTAGGAAGCTCCCTGCAAAGGCTCAGGTAACCCAGGCTGTTACTTCATATGTTGCAGATAGTTCAGTTCCTGGTTTTCAGTAACGGGACTGTTTCTTTTTGCTCTGTCCAGGGTACCACATCTACTTCTGTCTTATATCTGTTTTTTTTTTCTGTTTTATTTTATTTAGCTCATCCTCTCCAGTGCACTTCAAATATGTAAAGTGTTAAATTTAGTAACTAGATATTTTCTGGGTTTTATCCTTTAAATCGGGTAGAGACAATGTAACGTGACCAGCCTTTTTCACAAACTTACATCTTGCCCTTGTTTTACACTAGGAAATATTTAAAATTCTGGTGAAACTTGTTAATTTAGCAAGCTCACTAGTAGAGAACACATTACATTTATTGTTTACTCATTCAAAGATCCATTTATGAACAGTCTTCCCAAGGTTACCTGAAAAGGGAGGAAAACAAATGTATTTAAAATATTAATATAGCAAAGTCTAGATAAAATTAGAATATTTTAAAATCTCTGGCAATCTTGATAATTAATCCTAAATAGTATTGATAAACCTTTTTGTTTGGGAAATCATGAGAATTACTTGAATTTGTATGTTTAGGAGTAGGGAACTTTCTACTTGGCACACCTAAGAAGCAAATGTTTTTAGTTGTATAAGAATGGACACTATTTTTTTTTAATTCTGCCAATTGTCAATACTATTGAAAATTGGAAAAAATTATACTTACTCCAGCTGTGCACAGAGAAATAATTATTGACAAAAAAACCTCATTAATATTAGAGGAATGATGATTTACTTTCTGTCATTTGATTTTTGGTTACTTAGGGCTTCCCCAAGTGTAAGTTGTTTTATGTCTAAAGTGATTTGACTACAGTTGGCAGGTAAGTAGGTATTGTAAAATACAGGTGGAAGGAAAACTATCTCAGTTTAAGACAGTAAAACAAAACAAATCCTATACTGTAGATCGATAAGAGAATTTGCTTTACTGCTTCTGAGACTAAAAGAAAAAACTCAGTAACATATTTACAATAGGGAAATGTATTTTACTCCTGAAATCTTTGCTTTTTGGCATTTATTCGTAAGCAATAAGAATTGTATTTATACTTCTTCAAGTTGCCTTACAAATAAGTAAAATTATTACCTACTGGATTTTTTTTTAAACCAAACTAGTGGTATGGAAAAATATTTTTAAAACAATTGGAGAATAAGTTGTGTGTTTATGTAGGTTAAAATTTAAAAAAAAAATACTTCATTCATGCATAATAATGTCATTATCTAAGCTTTCTTTTACATAAGCACCGTGACTTCATGTTTTTAGCATTAGTGCTCTGTACAGTGGCTAGTACTAACAATACGGGATGGCTTTCCTATAATTTTAGGACTACTTTCATTCAATACTTGGACCTGCAAACATCAAAAAAGCTATTGAAGAAGCCGAAAGACTCTCTGAAAGCCTTAAACTCAGGTACAGACACTATAATGAAATCTTTAAAAGAATGTAAATTTAGAAGGTAAAAATAACATTTAGAATTTGTCCATTTATATCTGACCATGTATATAAATCCCAATTCCTAGAAAAAAGTCTTAAGTTAACTGGAATGCAAAAATTAAAATCTTTTGCTATGTCATGTATATTATATTCATGTGTTACCATTAACATTCTCTACCGAAATTTTCAAAATGTTTAGACTGATACATTTTTTAAGATAAGCATTGATGTATTACATTACAACTCATGTCCAGTTTTTCTAAGTTTCTGATATGATTCTTCAGCATAATATTCTCACCTGCTTCATGTTGTAATGTGCTACTGGACATTGGACTTACGGGAATGAAGTGTTTACTGTTTTGGTCCATCTGGTTGCAGAAGTTACATATGTTTAAAAAAATCTAATTCTGGTATTTGCCATGATTGGCTTACCAGGCTTATAAAATGATTAGAAATTAAAAACAGTATGTTTCAATTTTTAGTCATTAGTCATTCTTTAAATAACAAAATAAAAAGGGAACTATTCTTACTTTAGTACTTTTTCTTAATGGTTTTTCTACTTAGATTAATTAACTACTGTAGTTATACAGGTCTCCCCTGCTGTCTGAAAGTAAAGTGTTCCTGTGAAACTTTCCCTAAGCCAAAATGGCGAAAGGCAAAGAAGCAATTACCTTAGGGCACATCTGGCTAATGGATATACAAAATCAATTGAGATAAAGCACAGATGTTGACAGACTCAGTTCAAAGCTATGGTGGTTTGATGCTGAGATGCTGGGGTGGTTCCCAGGGAAGGAGCTTGGCGGTGCTGCTCTTGCTGCTGCGGGTGTGCGCTGCTTCTGTAACAGCTGGCTGCAAAACGACCACTAAACATTATTTTCATCTTTCACTTTTTTTTTCCCTTGGTGAAAATCCCCTTCAGTTTCTTTCAGTTAGTGAAAATGGGTACTGTGCAGGTCTTTTGTAAAAGCAAAATGGCGTAAAGCAAGCTTTTGAAAAAGCGGGGATACCTGGATACATCATAGTCTTGACTTAGAAAATATCTTTTTCAACAAATTTACTCCCTTGGTCCTTTCCAGAAATTACTAATCTTAGGGCTGGTGTATGTTGAGGTGGATGATGTCATTCAGAATCACTATTCTTTTTCTCCATTAGTCAGTTAATTAACTAAGTAGAATAGAATTTCTCCTAATCTTTGGGTTACCCATTATCAACTGGCTTCCTCTTTGCCCAGTTTTTCCCTAATCATACTATGGCTAGCAGTAAACATGTTCTTTACTCTTCTGTCTTTGGGGCTTTATTTTATTTATTTACTGTCTGTACTTTTTTATATTTTGAGCCACTTTATAAGTAAGTTAGGCTTTATAGTTAATTTCAGGATTTTAGGATTGTAAATCCTTTGAAAAGGAAATTGCAGCATATTTGAATCTTGAAAGAGTTGACATTAGTGGGAGGGAAAGAACAAAAAGAACATTCATGAAACAACTTCAACTTGAGAGCATAGAGTTTCTTTTCAAGATTTTTGAGCAATTTGAAATAAATCTACAGAGGGCAAATTTACAAGTTGTGGTTTATAACAGAACACTGGCAGAGTTGAATTTCAATTGGAGGGAGAAAGATGCAGTCATAAAATACTCCGAGGCAGGGTATTAATTTTATGGAACTGGAAGTCCTTTACTTTCCACAATCATGCTAATAAAAGACATCTTGTCTTCTTTTTTCAACTAGATATGAAGAAGCTGAAGTTCGGAAAAAACTTGAAGAAAAGGACAGACAAGAGAAGGAACAGCTGCAGAAACAGAGAAGGCAGGAAGCAGGAAGAGAGGATGGTGGCACATCAGCTAAAAGTTCTTTGGAAAATGTGTTGGATTCCAAAGACAAAACTCAAAAGGTATTTCAGATTTACTCTACAAGATAAAAAGACGGGTTCTTTATGTCAGATGATTTGCTTAAGAAGGGGTGAGGTAACACTGCATTCTTCTAGGCAACAAGGATAAAATTTAATGTGTTTTTATTAGAAATTGAATTAATTATTCTAGCTTCAGTTGACCCCATGTTTTTCTAGGAGCTTCTACAGAAATATGTTGTGTGTATTCATTAGTTTTTAGCAGTCACTATAGACTTGATCAGAACAATGGAAAGAGCATTTGGGCTGTGATTCAGTATATCTGAGTTCTGATCCCATGTCAAATCTAAAGCCCAATCTACATTCAAATTTACGCACTTATCTCATCATGATTTTTTAGAGTTGATTTGTTTGAATCAGGATCCAAAAAGGTCCACTTAGTGTCTTTTGGTTGCAGTGTCTCTTAAGTCTCGATAGCATCCTCTGCTTGAGTCTCCCTCTCATTTTTCGTCTCCTGCATTTGACTTTTTAATACAGCATCAGTTCTGTAAGATGAATCACATTCTGAATTTATCTGATTGCTTTCTCGTTGTGTCACTTAACCTGTTTTTCTGTCTCGTGTATTTCCTGTAGGCTGGGAGTTCAGCCTAAAAGCTTAATTAGATTCAGGTTCAGTTTTTATTTTTTGGCAAGAATGCTTCACAGGTGATACTGTGCACTTCACATTGTAATATATTAGGAGGCACATAGTATACATTTATTTTCTTTCTTTTAGTGATGCTGAAATTAATCAACAGGTACAAGTGGGTCCTTGGTTTTCCCATCTACAAAATGAGTTAGTGCCTTAGAGAATTATCCCATCCTGTCTTGGTTAGAAAATGCAGTCTTATAAAACTTGGTATTACTTTATTTTCCTTTAATTCTGTAATGGAGGGCACTGAAGAGAATGGCCAGAATTTTTATTTTATTGTAAGAAGTACTCTCTCATTAAATTAAATACTAAATTTCTGTAACAGTCTATGCTTTTAAATTATATTTGGCCTTTAACTGAAGAAAATTCTGAGGAAATGATACATATTTCCAACATGCTGCTAGTTATTTTAGCTGTGACCAGAGTAGCCCAATAATGCCACTATGTTTTTATGAAATGCCAGTACTCTGCACATTTCATTTCTTAAGCTTTCAGTTTTAATGAAGTATTAAAGTTGAGCTTTTTGTTTCTATAAAAATTTTTGTGTCTGTTAAAGTTGAAACTTTTTTTCTATGAAATAGATAAATGGTGAAAAGAGTGAAAAAAGTGAGACCACAGAGAAAGGTAAGTGTGTGCAGAAAGACGGAGTTCTTTAAAGTTATTACTGAGATCTTTTAATCAGAATAAGCTTCAGATTTTACATAATGAGATTCTTAACACTATGTCTGACCTACATGTAAGCGTTATCATTTTTCCTAGCCTGTGCAATTATACTGAAAATGTTTTATATTCTGTACTTACATATCATGGGGAATATTAATGGTGATGTACAACTGAAAACATGGAAACCACAGTTGGTATTTGTCATTGTTTTCTTTTCAAGGTGTATTTTAGCATAGTGATTGAGAGCACGGACTCTCAGAAGTCAGACTGCCTGGGTTGAATACAGGCTCCTCCTCTGAGTTTCCATCTTCCTCTTGAGCTTGTGACTTCATCTCTCTACTTTAATTTCCCCATCTGTGAGGTGGGGATAATAATCATACCTATTTCACAGGGTTGTTGTGATGGTTGATTAGGTTTGTGTATGTGTAACTCCTCGAACACAGTAAATATTGTATTAGCTGTTAGTACTTATGGTTCTAGGTGGTAGAATTAATTATTTAAAAGCTTTTTACTCCCCTCAAAAAAATAAAAAAATCTAAATCAGTAATTTGTATGTTATCTATAGATAGTATTGATGCTCCAGTAACAAATATGTGACCTAAACAAGACTTAAGTGTTCCTTTCTCAGAAAAGGTTTAACTTAAATATTAATTGTATGTTAACACTAAAATTAATTTTCTACTTAAAATATTACCATACAACAACTTAAAAAGTAAACTGAGTGTAGTAAGTTACCTTCCTGAAAGCTGTTATCAGTTCATTCTAGGGTTAGTTGTTTTTTTCCCTCCCAAAACAACTTTATTCATGACACATATTTTTTAAAAAACATCCCACCCCCGGAAATGAGCAAAAAAAAAAAAAAAATCCACCTCCCACTTCTCTGTTCCCATTTCCTTCCATTCCCTCCAAATAAAAGGGGGGAAAAGGCAAAGGAAAACAAAACAAAAAATGCCCCAAAACAAGGTAGTTCATTTCCCCGGGGGAAGGGAAGGGGAATTTATACTGGAGCCCTTGGGAGCAGACCAGAGATCTTCTGGCTTCAGAAACCTGCAAAGAATGACACTTGAAACAGAAAAAGAAACACAAAAGGAAACAAAATGGATCACCAGGCAATCTAGACAGGCAGGGAGCCAAAAAAGAGGGGTGGGGTGGGTGGTAGACCTGGCAGGATAGGAGCAGGCATGAGGGGACTGTGAAAGTTAGGGAGAAGATAGAGGGAAGGACACATGCCCATCTCCCCTTGGGCAGCCCCCCGTGGGGTGACGGGGGACAGGGGAACAGGGGAAGCAGCTTGTGCACTTGAGACATGTCCACGGCAAATTGCCAGAGGGAATGAGCACCCCCTGCCCCACTCCCTGGGCCTTCCCCTCCTCCCCAAAGCAGGTCCCTCCTCAGCAGTTAGTTACAGGATTCTCCCCCCTTCCACGGTGTTTTTTTTGTTTGTTTTTTTTTTTAATATTTTAATTCTTTCTCTTCCTCTTCCTTCCTCCTTTTTCCCTCTTTCTCCTAATATACACTTTTTTTTTAGTAAGGAGAATATAAGGTTAGTTATTATCCATGTGTTCCTTTGTATCTCAGCCCGCGTAGATGTTACCCTTCTTGGTGGCTTGTTCTCCAATTTAGTTCTGTTGTCAAAATGGTCTTGATAGTTAGAAAGGGAAGATGGTTATTATTAGCAGCTAGGTATTTTAGGGTAGGAGATGGTGTGACTGCTTTTCTCACAGCTCGCGGCTGAAACAGTTCTTTACATATTTAAGCTTCTCTGTAGTGTTTCTTAATGTTTCACTTCAGGTGGGAGAAACTGGAAGACAAAAATGGCAACATAGGCAATATTTATTTTGGTTAAATACTAAAGGGCTAGATAGTAAATATTTTAGGTCTGGGGTGCCCTGTGGTCCTTGAGGTTGTAGCATCAAAGAAGCCATAAACAATGCATAAACAAATGAGTGTAGTGTGTTCCAGGGAAACCAGTTGGCCATAGTTTGCCAAACCGTGGTGTAGAACACAAATAACAAGCTTTTGGCTTATTACTCTAGGAAACCTACAGGTTTTCCAAATAGCCCCCATAAGACCCCATAATACTTTTAAAAAAGAATTTAGAACCTTTCAAGAATTTTTGTATCGTAGATGTTTCTTCTAGTTGACATTTCTCAAATGGCTTAATTTTTTAAAGTAGAATAAGAATATTTTCATGAGACACATTAATTTATTTTATACAGCAACAGAGCCAACACCAGATGTTGTAATTTCACCAGCAAGTTTTGCTATTTAAGTCTTTAAAAATGAAGCATTGAACTAGTTTTTCGATAAATGACAAAAACATAAAATTCTATTTAATGTTAGTTTAAGAGGCAATAAATAGTATGATGGAATAGCAAATATATGACTCTTCTAGGAAGAGCTATGCTTGTCCTGTGTATAGTGATATATAGCACATGGAACTGGGTGTTTCTTGTCACTTACATTGTCTCTCTGGATTCCAAGGAACAGTCACAGCAAAGGAGCTATATACAATGATGATGGATAAAGACATCAGCTTGATTATAATGGATGCTCGAAGAATGCAGGATTATCAGGATTCCCATATTTCAAATTCTCTCAGTGTTCCTGAAGAAGCCATCAGTCCAGGGTGGGTCATTGTATATTTAGATAAAATAGTAAGCTGTGGACAGTAGTAAATGTTACTCCTTGGCATCCAGGCTAAATGTGATTAAGTAGCCTTTTCTTTTCCCATTGATCTTTTCATTCTTTGCTCTGTAGTGGTACACTTTACCCTTCCTGAAAGGTAGTATAAAGAACATTCCAGTTTGGCTGTTTTTTTCCTATCTGTGGCATTTGGACTCTTATTAGAAGAAAAATGAAACTGCCTTTGTGTGTCCTCTTTCCCCAGCTGTTTGTTGACTAATTTCTCCTGTTATTTTTTATTTATGAGCTTGTGAATCATATACACCAAATTGACTGAAATTGTGAACTGCCTAATTGTTTTCTATTTTGAAATTCCCCATACTAATATCTGTTGAGTACACAAGTACTTTTTGACTACTGTGAAACTTAAGATGAATTTAGGTTGAATTCTATACCAATGAATATTACCAAGGAATTGCATACCAAGAAAATTACTACCTTTTAATTTCTATTTCAGTCCTTCTGAATTAGTTAAAAGAAGTCTTGTTTGGTGCCAGAATTCCTTTTTAGTATTGGCTAATCTCCCTTTCTTACTTGAGAACAGGCCTTAGAGCTCTCTGTAGGCAACAGTATGTATAGCTAACTGATGTTGAATACTGTATTACTAGTTTTTCATTGTCTGTTTTAAAATTTTAATACAATAAAGTATGCATACAAAACCACCTTTATCGTATTTATCCCAGTGAATTTTCAAAAACTGAATTCATCCATTTAGCTAGCATTTGGTCCAAGAAATAGAACATTACTGTCACTCCAGAAGCCCCTCTTAATGCCACCTGTCAGTGGGTACCTATGTCTCTACCCACCCAAGGCAACAACCAACAGAATAGACTTGTTTTTGTGCTTTATGTAAGTGGATTCATACATCTAAAGTCTTTTATGTCTGGCTTCTTGTACTCAACCTTATATTTGTGGGTGTCATGTATATTATTGTGTGTAGTTGTAATTGACTTAGTCTCAGTGCTATATAGTGATCTATTGTGAGAACATAGAATAATTTACTGATCTAATTTACTTTTAGGATTATTCTTTACTGGATATGATGCTGTTTTTCCATGTATATGGGAAGGTACATTTTCCTGTTAAAATAAATTTAAGCAAAAGGTCACTTTCAACCAAATAATTAAACATTACATAATAGACAAGATAGAACAGAGATGCAGCCACTTATGAAGGTGATACATGAAGTTTGGGGAATACTAACCAATACTGTTGTTTCCAAAACTAGTATTCTGTAGAATACTAATCTTGAGTTTTTAGACAGAGTGCATTTAGGCAAATATACCCTTAGAGTCAGAAACAGTCCTTAAGAATATCATGTTTTAAATTTTCTCATTCTTCACTGACCAAGCATCTAGTCTCTGTATCTCAGGTGATAATTATTATGAAACAGTATTTTATATATTTTTTTCTTTATTTCCTAGAAGATACAGTAACCAGCATTATTATATAGGAACAGGATTTTTTTCCCCCTTAAATAGTTTAAACCATTTTGTTTTACTTAGAATATAAGTTTTACCAGTCCTGTCCAGCTTAGCAGTATCATCAGTTAAGAATTGAAATGCCGAGATACTTTGCTGGGAATAATATGGAGTTCCTTACCTGGAGTTGCAAATCTGTATTATTCATTCCATCGTTGAGCAGATACTGAGCACTTACTGTGGGCTGGGTTATTGTGGTTCTAAGTGCAAGGTCTGATCACTGAACAGACAAAAATCTTTGCTTCATAGAGCTTGTATTTTAAAAGGGAGGTGGGACAGATGATACAGACAATAAACCTTAAAATGTATGTCTGCTGTTGATAAGTGCTATGGAGATGGGTGTGTCAAGTGTATGTTGAGGTGAGTATTAAAATTTTAGTCCATGAAGGTTTCATGGAGAAGTTATTCCTGAGCCAATCCTGAGATAAAGGAAATGAGTGATGCAGTTGTCTGAGGGAAGAGGGTTCCAGACAGAGGGAACAGAAGAGGCACTTAGGCCGGAGCATACCTGCATCAACCAGGAATTACAAGAAAGCCAGGGGTGGAGTGGAGTAAGGGAGAGTGAGTTAGTATGTAGTGCTGAGGAAGTTGAGATAATAGGATTTGAGGGAGGAGCTGTGCAGTAGGCTCATTATAAGGCCTTTAGGTGAGAACTTTAGCTTTTGTGTGAGTGCAGGAGGAGGTAAGCAGCCTGCTTTAACGTGTAGTTGGTGGTGTTCACAGGTGATGGTACAGAAGGCAGCACAGCAGAGCAGCTAAGAGCATGGACACGAGCCAGACTGCCTGGCTCAACTTGGCAGCTATGACCTTGGATAGGTCACTTCAGCTGTTTGTGCTTCAGTTTCCCCATCTATAACATGGGGATAATCATGCCTATTTTATAGGAATATAGTGAGGATTCAGTGAGAGTCAATGAGAATAAAGGATTTAGAATAGGACCCAGCACATAGTAAATGCTGTACGTGTTTGTTAAATAAGCATTTTGGTATTTGGTTAACTTAATTATCTGAGTAGGTATAAGAGAACTGAAATATAAATGATGTTACCTAGGTGACCCCCATCCCCAACTGTTTATATTTGGCTGAGAGGTATGACTTCCTCTATTTTTAGTTTTGGCCCTTTTTAAAAAAAATAAAATAGAAAGTCAACTGTGTCTGTTTCTTTAGTCTATGATAATTACTAAAATATGTTCCGATATTATGCAGTAGTGAAATTGTTAAAACATTTTAGGTTATTTAATATCTTAACAGAGTCTGACCTTAGAAAGGAAACTGTCTTAAAGTTTGCTATGGTGTGATAAAGACTGTAGAACAAAGCTCAGCATCTTATGTTAGTATATTAGGACCTTTTGTCTATTTTGCCCCAATACAAATGTTAATACATTTCAGAGTCACTGCTAGTTGGATTGAAGCAAACCTCCCAGATGATTCTAAAGACACATGGAAGAAGAGAGGGAATGTGGATTATGTGGTACTTCTTGACTGGTTTAGTTCTGCAAAAGATTTACAACTTGGAACAACTCTACGGAGTCTGAAAGATGCACTTTTCAAGGTTAGCAAGTTTCCTTGTTAGCTTACTGTAATTGCAAGCCTTCTCTGGTTGTTAGAAAGGTGTGTTGACTAGTTGATTATCTTAAGGACAGGAGGCCCTGCCATGTTTTGGTTGTAGATTTTTGAAAATTCAGATTTAAAAGACTAGTTTTGAATCATCAAATAACAATAAACTGATCTTTATATAGTAGAATATTAGAATTTTCAGAAACATAATTCTGACAAACAAATTGTCTGAAAAAAAGAATTATTTTTTGTTATGAAGCATAAAGGCAAAGGAAGAAGTCACTAAGGAAAAAAAGACTGATAGATTTACTATATAAATTAAAAACTTAGATGTACAAAAAAATACCATAATATTTGATGTTGGAAGACAAACAGAAATATTTGCAACAAACATGGCAGTGATTTAGAACACCTAAAATCTGAAGAGCTTTTGCAAATAAATAAGAAAATTACTTAAGATAAAATAGTGAAATAGTGGACACAGATAGACATGAACAGAAGAGGCTATGCAAGTGACAACATAAAAATGTCAATTTGACTAGTAATCAGAGACATGCAGATTGAAATAGTAAGTGCCACTTTCATGATAAAATCAACAAAGATAAAAATAATAGTTTAATTTGTTAAATTATTAAACAGTGATAGCACTGAATGCTGGTGAACATGTAAGAATAAACTCATTCTACTAGTAGGAAGGTCAATTGGCCAACTAGTTTTGACCTAAAAAATTGGCAGTTTTATAAAGTTCAAACTAAGATACATGAAATTTTAATGTATGATAAAGCTGACCTAACAGATCAGTAAGGAAGAGATGGATTGAAATGACTGGTCTGGGGACAGCTGGCTAGCCAGTAAGTAAAAGAACAGGAATCCCTACCTCATTTCTTAGACCATGTTGGATTCCAAATGGGTAAAAGATATAAATATGTTGATTGAAACAATGAACTGCTAGGAAAAAACATTGATAGGTGGTTTTATTATCTTGATCCTATACCAAGAGGCTAATATATTTGACTATGTTTAAAGCACCACAAATTAAGTAAAAGTCAGTTAGGAAAAATACTTGTAACAAATATGACAAAGACCTATTTTCCTTAATATCCAAAGTACATTCCCTATTTACTAACAAAATAGCAAACTATAGAAAAATGGGCAAAAGATGAGATTAGTTAAGTCATGGACTATAAAGGGTTAATAAACATATTAAAAGATGTTCAGCTTCACTAATAAGTGCTAATTGAAACAACCCATTTTATGTCCACCAGTTTGGTAAAAATTATAAAGACTTATAATGGACATTCTCATACACTCTCAGTAAGTGTGTAAATAGTATTGTCCTTTTGAAGGGCAATTTGGTGGCGTCTACCAAACTTTTAAACCAATAGTTCTATTCCTCGGAAGTTGTTTTACAGAAATATACAGACAAATTTTATAAGATCATTTCAAAGATTAGCAGTATATGTTAAAAGCCTTAAAATGTTCATGACCCTTGGCTCAGCAACTCCACTTCTGGGGATTTTCCCTAATGGGAGTTCATTGGATGTGTACACGTATAAGGGTCTTTAGTGTTTATCTCAGCATTGTTTATAATTAAATCAGAAAATAACAATAACCAAACAGGTGATTGGTTTACTTTTGGGGTGTGTATATGTGTGTATATAAAATAGAGTATTATCTGGTCATTACAAAGGATGATATAGCTCTTTATTAATGTTCATACAAGAGAAAAGCAGCATCATAAGTTTCATTATTTTATAAAAATGAAATTTAAAGTGTATCTACATAGAAAACTGTAATAATAAACTCTAAAATGTTAAAGTAGTATCTGATGAGATTATAGGTTATTTTTGTTGTATGTTTACTTATTTTCTTACTTTTCTCCTAAAATCATAGATTATTTGTGTGGTTTTAAAAACTTGATCTATCCATTTATTTCATTTAGTGCTGAATTTTGAATTCAGCTCTCATTTTTTTCATCATTTACAAGATGAATCTAAGAGCAGTTTTAAAATCCAGGTTTGTTGTGTGTTTATCTGTCAAGAGACTGCTGCCACATTAAACACATTGTTTCCTTATTTTATAGTGGGAAAGTAAAACTGTCCTGCGCAATGAGCCTTTGGTTTTAGAAGGAGGCTATGAAAACTGGCTTCTTTGTTATCCGCAGTACACAACAAATGCCAAAGTCACTCCACCCCCACGAGGCAAGAATGAAGAGGTGTCTATCTCATGTATGTATGTGAAATTTTTTGTTTAAAATTGCTTCGGTAAAATAAACTTTAAATTATTTATGTTCTCAGGGTAATGTTCTTGGTTGTGTGTGCGTTTGTTCTATTAGATAGTAGTTTGTTTTCAGGCATAAAAAATACAAGATGTCCACAGCCTGGAAATTAATGTTTCATTCTTTACAACTGTGGTGGTTGTCACCTCTTTGTTTACGTTTAACTATCACATATAGCATGCATGAGATGTTAAGTACTATTTATGGGATTGGCTGTTCTTTCAAAAATATTATTATTCTTTTGGGGATTTTAGTGGATTTTACTTACCCCTCACTGGAAGAATCAGTTCCTTCTAAACCTGCTGCCCAGATGCCACCTCCTGTAGAAGTCAACGAAAATATAGAGCTGGTAAACAGTCAAGATGAGAGAATGGGACTGCTGAATGTATCAGCCCCAGCTGAACCAATTGCTGCTTCTAAATCTGATGTTTCACCCGTAATTCATCCAGTGCCTATTATAAAGAATGTTCCACAGGTATGTTCCTGATTTCCTTTTAACTTTATTGGCTCTTTTCTTTTAATATTGTATTAAGTATATAATATAGAAATATGTATGTAGAATATATACAATTTCAATACTTTAGAAAGATAAATATTGAGAAATAGCTGTAGGTTTTGGTATCTGTATTGCTATAAAAAATTTTCGTTGTAATTCAGTCTTACTGCCTCAGCAGTATTAGAAGAGAGAATTCAAAGGAAGCTGGGTCCATTTAGTACAGGCAGTACTAATGAAAGACAGTATTACCACAGTGAACTTCCACGCTTTTTTAATTATAATTTAATTCATAGTATTTTCCCAAATAGTTTGGCTGAGATGGTATATATTTTGGTTTTGAAACAGTACTCTAGTTCCATTTCCTTAGAGTTTGACACTTAAATAACAGGCATGTCTTAATTATTTTAAAGAGTTCAAATAACTAAGATGTTACAATAAAAAATGCAGCATCTTTCTCTTCATTAGATTCTACTTAAAGAAATGTTAACTAATTCTCTCCTATGCATTTTCCAGTAAGATTTTTTAGCATTTATTTTTAATTTTTTTCTTCAGCTATATTTAAACAGTATTTCACATTTAAAGTGGGTTGTGATTAGAAAATTTAGTCATTGTTTTGTTATAAAATGAGGTGGTTCATTTCTTCCTTTTTTTTAAGGTCTGCTTTTAATATTTCAGATTAAGTCTTAAGACTAAATAGTATTTGAATAAAATTTTCTTAAAATGTAAACTTAAGAAATTCAAAAAAGAGCTTATGATACTGCACTTCCTTTCAACTTAATCATCATGTTATTTGAATTCGAATCCCTTTGTGACTTTCTGCAGTGTATGCAATTTATAAAAAATATTTTGAGGATTTCCTGTATGAAAGAAGACAGAAAGATTTACAGATATGATTAAGCCCTGGATTCTGTCTGTTGTTTAGAAGGAGAGACTTATACAATATCAGCCATAGCATAAGGCAGAATATCATAATTGTTCTTAATAGTCACTGGAGCACGGAGCAAGGAGAGAAATTCTGACTGAAGGAGGGTATCATCAGGAAGGTCTTCATGGAAGATGTTGTTACTGGCAGATATTCTTATTTTTGTTTCAGTAAACTGTATTCCCAAGAAATGATGTTAGGGTTGCTTCTAACAATTTTGTAGGGTTGGTATGCTGTTAAATTGAGGTAATTCCTCAACTTGTAATTAATGTCTTATGTCTTATGAAAGTTGTTATGGAATATTTTATTCACTCTCTCTGCAACATTTACTTACTATCAGGCACTGTCTCTACTCTCCTGAAGCTTATATGCTAGGAAGGAAGAAAGATTTTAAACCAGCAATTATAGTTACTTAACTAGAATCCCAGTAAGTACTGTGAGGGAAAAGAATAGATATGAGAGCATTTATCAGGGGACTTGGTTAGTCTTAGGAATCAGGGAAGTCTTTTTTTCTAAGGGAGAGATATTTAAGCGAAGACCTAATGTGGTGGTGGGCATTACCTAGATGAACAGCTGGTAGAAAGGCCTGAGTCAGGAAGGAGCATGGTTATATTTGAAGAATTAAAGCAGGGGGTGGGGGGCAAGTATGGTTGGTATATGAAACAGTATGAGGTAAGATTGGAGAGAGGCAGAGGTGAGTCCACACGGCCATACAGGCATGGCAAGGATTTTAGATGTAATCGAAGTACAGTGAGTAGCTACTTAAAATTAGGTTTTAGGTTGGTGGTCAGATTTATGTTTTAAAATGATTACTCTGGTAACAGTGTGGAGAGAGAAATTTGAAACATGAAACTCTCCGTTTTCAGGTTTGAGCAACTGTTTGCATAGTGGTTAGGTTGCATGAGATAAGGACCTTGCTTGTGGGAGGAAATCATGAATTCAATTTTGGCCATATTAGGTTTGTGGGTATATGTGAGACACTCACATGGAGATTCTGAGTAGGCAATTGGGTATGTGGAACTGCAGCTTTAGTCTAGGTATGCCCAGGTCCAGGTTTTATGTTTTGGAATGAACTCTTCATATACAGAACACAGCAGGAACATTGCAAGTGTGGGTGGAATCAAGAGGAAGTAGATGCCAAAAGTGCCTTATGAGAAGTCTTGACATTGGATAATTTACGATGTTTTGGCAGATGTTGTCTCCACAAAGTAATGGATCTTTTATCACAACTTGATGTCAAAAACTGACACTACATTCACATTCCTGGATTTTGACAAAAGTATGTTTTTCACTGTTTTTGTTGATATAGATTGATCGTACTAAAAAACCGGCCATCAAACTGCCTGAAGATCATAGAGTGAAATCTGAAAGTACAGATCAGGAGCAACAGCCTCCTCAGAATGGAAAAGTTGTTCCTGATCGATCCACAAAGCCAGTATTTCCCCCTCCAACTGCCATGTTAACAGATGAAGAAAAAGCTCGTATTCATGCAGAAACTGCTCTTCTCATGGAAAAAAACAAAAAAGAGAAAGAACTTAGAGAAAGGCAGCAAGAGGAACAGAAAGAGAAACTGAGGAGGGAAGAACAAGAACAAAAAGACAGAAAGAAACAGGAAGCTGAAGAAAATGAAATCACAGAGAAGCAACAAAAAGCAAAAGAACAAATGGAAAAGAGAGAAAGTGAACAGGCCAAGAAAGAAGATAGAGAAATCTCAGCAGAGAGGGGCAGAGAACTAACAGGAGTAAAAAGACAAAGTAAGAGTGAACAAGAAACTGCTGATGCCAAGAAATCTGTGGAAGATAAGGGGAAAAGGTGTCCAAACCTAGAAGCACAGAAAAAGTCAACGGGAGATGTGCCCTCCACCTCTGTGGCAGGCGACTCGAGTTCAGGCAAGGTAAGCAGAAACAAACAGTATACATTGCCAATGAAGTGTAATAAGATGTATATAAAAAGATGACACCAGTAGCATTCCATAAACAGGGCAGACATTTTAAGTAGTTTCTAGGAGGTGATACCAAGATTTGTACTGATCCACCTACATTGGCTTACCTACTCTTCTTTGGTTGGAAATAAAAGTGCTTTCTGTGTCTATGAAAATGCAACATGTTTTTGATAATTGAGATAAATAGCTACATTCTTCATTTTTTAAAAAATATTTTACTTATTGTATTTTTTTTTTTAACTTTGGGGGGAGGAGGTAATTAGGTTTATTTATTTTTAGAAGAGGTACTGGGGATCGAACCCAGGACCTTGTGCATGCTAAGCATGTGCTCTACCAGTTGAGCTATACCCTCCCCCAACATTTTCATTTTTATGCTTCATGTTTGATCATCAAAAGATGAGAATGAAATACAATCCTCTGATCCTAGAATGGAGGAATTAGGTTTATTGGCTGGTCTTAGGGATCAGCGAAGTCTTTTTTTCAGATATTTATGTGATAGGATTTGTATCTGCTTAAAATATGTCCAAAATCAGTGACATCTAAATGAACCGACATTTATCTTTGTGTATAATGATTTTTTTTGGTCAGGTCTATGTCATTTTATTTGTAGATTCATCAAATCAATAATATTGGCAGTAACATCATTAATATTGCCTTTTTCTGCCCTTGGCTATTCCCCAACATTGACTCACATAATTTTGGAGATTTTTTTGTTGTTATTCTTTTTTAACCTAATAACACCATGCATACTTTTCATGGTTTTTTGGGTCTCTTATGCAAATTAAGAATTGCCGTTCCCTTTTGAACACTAAATATGTCTTTTAGTTTTTTTTTAGTCTACCTTATTTTTTTTCTTCCAGTTTTATTGAGATATAATTGACATACAGTACTGTGTAAGTTTAAGATGTACAGCATAATGATTTGACTTACATACTTCATGAAATAATTATCACAATAAGTTTAAGGAACATCCATCATCTCATATGATACAGAATTAAAGAAATAGAAACATTCTGTGTGTATGATGAGAACTCTTAGGATTTACTTTCTTAACAACAGTATATAATATACAGTAGTGTTAATTACATTAGTCATGTTGTACATTACATTCCTAGTACTTATAACTGGAAGTTTGTATGTTTTGACTGCCTTCATCCAGTTTCCCCTTCCCCTACCTCCCACCTCTGGTAATCACAAATCTGGTCTCTTTTTCTGAGTTTGTTTTTGAAGTATAACTGATCTACAACACTATGTTAGTTCCTGTTACACAGCATAGTGATTGAATTGTTGCGTTCATTTTTGGTGGCGTCTTCAGGATTTTCTGTGTGTAGTATGTCATCTGCAGATAAGTAAGTTTTTAATAATAGCAAGAACAGCTATAACCCTTTTTACATTTCATGTAAATGGAAGTATATTTTTGGTGGTGTAAATACGAATTCTGATGGAAGATGAAATGCCATCTTTATTGAATTTTAATTTCGGTATTTCTCAGGTAGCAATTCTGGCATACACAAGAAATTAATAATTCACACTAATGCCACATTTATCCAGGGAACACTTATCTGGTAACTTCAGTTATCAAAGATAAAGCTCACATGCAAAAACCTTCTAAACACTCCGGGTTAGGGAAATGAAGCCCATGTTCTAAAATTCTCTTTATATTCATATATAACTTTATATTCATAGGAGAATCAGAACTTAAGAGCTCTTACAATTTAAATATTATTCATTATGTAGCTACTATATACCAGATTGTTTTTCTACATTATCTTACTTATTCCTCCTAATGACAGCTCCATGAAGTATTCAATTTACAAATGAAATTGAAGTTTAGAGATTAAGTAATTTGCAGATGAATCACATATGCACTGAGATTCCAAAGCCACTTTCTATCTTGATACACTTAGAGGCAGGCAGTCTTAAGAACTTTAAGCATTCATATTTCTAGGGTCATTTAGTATTATAGAAGCCAAATAGCCCTACAAGTCTAAACAGCCCTGAGGTGATCATGTGTAGTTTTTTATGTTTCCTATAATGTAATACGTGAAGAAAAGTTAAGGTTGCATTTATTGTATGGTCCTTTTAAAAGTTGGCAAACTGTGTAATTTATTCTGGAATAAATTTTATTTAAATTATCACAGATTTAAAAATTTTTACTTTATTCTTGTTTCTAAAATAATCTGTAAAATTAAAGTGAATTTTTTTTAAAAAACTGTAAGTTCCAAGAGGATATAAGATGGATTTTGCCCTTTTGAATATTGTTCTGTATGAAATTCTATAATCTCTTTCATTCTCTTTAATAATACATTAATGTTTTCAAAGCATGACCACTTTCAAGGTAACCAAAATCATAAGAGTTTAAGTAAAAGGATAGTGCTCACAAAAGGCTATGGTCAGTACACAGTAATGACCGACATCTTATACTTTGCTGTAGTTTATGAATGAGTGCTTCATAATCCACTGTGATTTGCATCTTTTTTCCCCTCATGATTCATCAAAGTTTCTTAGTTCTTTACCTTTAGTGTTAGGAAATCCCACATGGGCCCTGCCACCTTTAATTAAGAAGTATCTAATTTGACAATAAAATTTTTAAAAAAACTTCCAAAGCCCTCATTTTTTTCTCTTTTTACATTTTCAGTCTGATGGACTTGCTTGCATTAGCAAGTGATAGGTAGGTTTATACTGGGGTAAAGTTGAAGTTTTGTTTTACTTTGATTTTAGTCATTTCACAGCCTGTTAAGATTAAAGGACAGCCAGAAAGTGGAATTCTAAAGACTGGAACTTTTAGAAACAATACAGAAGACACTGAAAGAAACAAAGTAAGCAGTAGTTCACTGGGTTGGGGAAAAAAAGACCAAACAAACATGGATTATAATCATGTGGTTATCTCTGCTGTATCATCATCTTCTTTCTTCATAACTACTCTCTGCGGGAATCTTCACTATCTTTGATAGCTCTTTTTCTTTATTTTTACTTGATTGATCTATTTATATGCTAAAGGGCATAGATGCTTTCTTCCTATTTAAAGTACGACACTATATTCTATTTATTTTATGGAATTAAAAGATACTTAAGCCTTACTGTGTGTCCAGCAGTTCTACTTCTGGACATATATCCAAAAGAATTGAAAGCAGGTTCTCAAGAAGATATTTATACACCCACTTTTATAGAGTATTGTTCATAATAGGCACGAGATGGAAACAACCCAAGTATCCATCAGCAGAGGAATATATAAAAAATGTGGTATGCACATACAATGGAATATTAGTCAGCCTTTAAAAAGGAAATTGACATGGATGAACCTTGAGGATATGCTAAGTGAAATAGGCCAGTAACAAGAGAAGAAATACTCTGATTTCATTTATATAGAGTACCTAGAGTAGTCAAATTCAGAGAGGCAGGAAATAGAGTGGTAATTGCCAGGAACTTGGGGATGGGAGGAGTGGGGAATTGTTGTTTAAATGGGTACAGATTTTTAGTTTTGCAAGATTAAGAGAGTTCTAGGGATTGGCTGCACTGTGGTGTGAATATACGTAATGCCACAAAGTGGCATTTCATCACAGTTTTTAAAATATTTAGGCCTTTTACAGAAACATCTTTGCCTTTGTTTTTGTTTAAGAGCTTTATTGAGGTATAATTTGCATACCATAAAATTCACCCATTTTTCGTGTACAGTTCAGTTCCGAGTTGCAAAACAGTTTTGACTCAATCCAATTTTAGAACATTTCCATCACACCAAAAAGATCTCTGTGCCAGTTAGTAGTCACTCCCCATTACTACTTCAAGCTTCAGGCAACCATGAATCTAATTTTTGTCTCCATAGATTTGCCTCCTCTAGGCATCAAATACATATATACAGTCTCTTGCATGTGTCTTCGTTCACCTAGCATACTGTTTTGAGGCTCATGCATATTGTACCATGGATCAGTAGTTTCCTTTTGTTGCTGAGTAGTGTTCCCTTGTGTGGTTGTACCACATTTGACGGACATTAGATTGCTTCTGCTTTGGGGCTGTTATGAGTAACGCTGCTATGAACGTTTGCATTCAAGTCTTTGTTTGAAAATATGTTTTCATTTCTTTGGGGTTGACACCTAAAGTGGAATTATCTTTGTGTTTTTGTTTTTCCAGAAGAACTTTAAAAAAACCACCGTCATAGGCTTGTGCACACACATACCTTCCCCTTGCTGTGGTAATATTAGGCTTGAGAAAGCATATAATTCTTTATCTTTGAATTTGTTTTAAAAAAATATTAAGGGCAGCCAACACAGGCTTTTTGGTTCAATCTTTTTTGTTCTGTTTGTTTTTCTAGACTCGAGAGCCTTTAACAAGAGCGCGAAGTGAAGAAATGGGGAGGATCGTACCAGGACTGCCTTCAGGCTGGGCCAAGGTAAAACTCAAAATTAGCACAGAAATAAGTAACTTAGTCCCTGTTTTTAAAAAAAAACACACACACACACACATTTATTTGTTTATTCTACATCTCTCTAATGCAGAATTTCTTCATTATAGAAAACATAGTTCATTTCTCTAATTACAGCAGGGTTAGGTTTCTCAATATCCAATCTGGGATGCTGGCTACAGTATATATAATAGCATCCCGACATTTGTCATTTAGAAATAGTGTATCATTTTAAAACCTAAAATTCTTTGAAAGTTTATTTATAGAAGTAATTATCACCATCTTATTCAGATTCTTTTAATCCAAAAGTAAATTTAGCAGTGGAATACTTTTGAGTGATTTTTTTGGTTCACTTAATGTTCATTGTTTTTTGACTTATGTTTTCTCCCTCCTCCATCTAAAGTTCCTTGACCCTATCACTGGAACTTTTCGTTATTATCATTCGCCCACCAACACTGTTCATATGTATCCACCGGAAATGGCTCCTTCATCTGCACCTCCTTCCACCCCTCCAACTCATAAAGCCAAGCCACAGCTTCCTGCTGAGCGGGATAGAGAACCGTCCAAACTGAAGCGCTCCTACTCCTCCCCAGACATAACCCAGGCCATTCAAGAGGAAGAGAAGAGGAAGCCAGCGGTAACTCCCACAGTTAATCGGGAAAACAAGTAAGTTTATCCTAACTCCTCAAACTGAAATAATCTGCTACGTTTGAAAACTTTTGCTCTAAACATATCAGTTTATTAGTGTCAGAGAGTCAGAAATTTCAGTGGATGGCTGTATCAGCCATTGTTATTTTCTATAGAGAGAAAAAGAAATAAATGGATTAAATGTCTTTGGTATTTCTCCCAAGTACTAACTTAAATATATCACAGAGTATTATAAGTAGATATAAAAGTGTATACCTTGTTATAGTTTAAGGCAGAGTGTCATAGACTGCCTAAAAGTTTTTCATAAACCTCCTGTGATCCCTGAGTCTCCCTTTGAGGGCCATAATTTATAGGATTGTTGAGTGTATCTTATTGCAGCTCTCAAATTCCAAATTTTCTTAAAACTCAGTAATGTCGGAGCAAACTTACATGGTATTAAAATAATAAGCGTTATAGTGTATATCCGCTTCTAATCCTTATTCTTTTCCCTTTTCCCTCATTGCATTTGTTACTCTGTTCACAAGTAGTGATCAATAGATTCATTTAAGTTTTCCCCAAACAGTATCTCATTTAGATGTATTCCTGACTTTACCCCTTTTTGAATATTCTGATGATCCTGGCTTTGATTGATAGGGTTATGAGAAGATAATTTTCAAACCTGCCTACCACTTCTGATCATTAATTTTGGGGGATGTGGGATAGATGGAAGTAGAAATAAATGGATGTTTCTATTTATAATATACACTCTCTTAATTGCTAAGGAATTCTAACTAGGCTATCTTTTTGGCCCCTTCAGGTTTCCCCAAAAGTAGTTAATATGTTTTCCTCTTGAGACCTTACCCTGCCCAGGAGGGAACTTACCTGGAGGAGCTGTTGTAAATTCTGTAAATCTAGTCACAGACTTTAGGGCTCACTGTTAAAACTGATGAGATTTAATTGTCTTGAGTCATTATTAAAGTTGGTTAATTTGAAAGTTTTAAAAACTATAGCATATGCAGTTTATGTATTTTTTTATGTATGTATTGACCGGAGAAAGAGCACATGAGTGCATACACCGGAGCCATCTATACACAAAAGCTGATTGAAAAATAGTTTAATCTGCTCTCAGGATTCCTTTCAGAGGTTGGAAATATGCTTAGGATTAGTCATAAAAGAAAGAGCCATCAGTTAGGAGTTTTCTCCTAACTGTAGCAGTGCTAGCAGTTCTACATATGAATCAGATACATTAAATAACAGAAGTCTTGGAGGCATCCTCCAGTCCAGTGCAGTCCAGTATGGTGGTGGTGGTTTTGAATTGTGGCTAGTGTAACTGAGGAGCTAAAGTTTTAATTTTATTTTAAATTTAAATAGCCATCTGTAGCTAGTGGTTACTACCGTATTTGTCAGCACAGCTCTAGACTTTAGGTTGTAGTACCCAGATAACCTCTGCCTCCTTGCTATTTACTCTGCAATATGTACATATACATATTTGTTTATTCCTTGTTTGGCATTCTGGTTGAATTCAACATTTGGTGATGCTAAACTTCCTGGGATCATTTAAGGAAGTTTGAAAGAGCCTTCTCTACTAGAAGACTATCTGTTCATGAGAAGCCAGAGAATCTATCTCAGGGTTTCCTTAAGAACCAGGGACCCACATAGGAGGTTAAAGTTATTAATTATATCACAGAATATAACCAGTGTTACCTAGATGCTAAACGTCCTATAAGACCCAGAACCTTATGAGCTAACTTAATACCTATTTGCGAGATTACTGTGTCCCGTGGTACAGGCGCTGGAGCTTGCTGCCCTTTGTAGCATGAACTTTAATTTCAGATGCTGAGCATCTTAAGATATCTTGTACATTTTTTCTTCCTCAGGCCAACAAGCTACCCTAAGGCTGAGATCACAAGGCTTTCTGCTTCTCAGATTCGGAACCTCAATCCTGTTTTTGGAGGATCTGGACCAGCTCTCACTGGACTTCGTAATTTAGGAAATACTTGTTACATGAACTCAATACTACAGTGCCTCTGTAATGCCCCACATTTGGCTGATTATTTCAACCGCAACTGTTATCAGGATGATATTAACAGGTAAAGAAATTTCATACTTTTTGCAATATAAAATTAAAAGGGTGATCTGATCACACGTACTTACCACTCATCTCCAGAGAAGTCAAATTCCGGAAGAGGAATATATCTTTGTTCTTAAGAACGATGGAGAGGAAAGCCTCCTCTAATTGGTAAAGGACACACAGGAAAGGAACGATGCAAGAAGGCGGATCCTCACTGTCATAAACTGGAGCCTGTTGCTAAAGAGGAGACAGTGCAGGGCTGGCAGCCTAAAGAAGCAAGCTGGAGGGTGTAATCAAAGTACAATTCAGTTGTGTATGTGGTAATAAACCTGTAAATAAGTACTTTAGGGTAGAGCATGTGAATAGTTTAAGGTTGATATCAAGAACCCACTGTAACTTGACTTTATATAATTTCCTTTATTGCTTTTTTTTTTGGTAACTCTTAATTGCAAAGGTCAAATTTGTTGGGGCATAAAGGTGAAGTGGCGGAAGAATTCGGCATAATCATGAAAGCCCTGTGGACAGGACAGTATAGGTATATCAGCCCGAAAGACTTTAAAATCACCATTGGGAAGATCAATGACCAGTTTGCGGGATACAGCCAGCAAGATTCACAAGAACTCCTTCTGTTCCTAATGGATGGTCTCCATGAAGATCTTAATAAAGTAAGAAATTTGATATTTCTAAATTGCAAAGACTCTTCAGGGCTGCTCAGCATTGTACTCATTTTTATAGCAATTTTAAATTATACTTGGTGATTGTTCAGTGCTAACTGATTCAAATCTAGTGACTTTGTGCTATAGCACGGAACTATAAAATACATCTGATAGGTTTAATATTTGAAAGGAAGTATATACAATTTATATTTACTTACTAAAATGTTAACAGGTTGTATTATGGTGAGAAATTTGTAAAGGTTGCTGTAAATTTGTAAAAATAGTTGTTGGAGATACTGTGTGTGTGACCCATGCGCCCAAAAGAGCCATGTGAAAAGTTACTGAGGCATCCATCTCTACATAAATAACCAGGTTGTCTGTGTACTGTGGCTTCTTTTTAGGACCAAGCTGTGCTCTTTCAGATACCTTTGGGATCACATTTCTTACCAGCGAACATATATACACATGCACACATACACACACACACGTGTATGTGAGGATGTGTGGATGTATGTTGTGTGTGTGGAGACAGTGTCTCCACCCGTGAGACACGAACAATGAAGTATCATCTGTCTAGTTGTAGCCCTGACTCTGAGATATGTGGGGTGTCTTCTCTTCAAAACCAGACTTCTGAGCTTAAATGAAAATTTATTAAGAAACTGCAGCAAGTTGCACCCTTTTGTAAAGTGGGTTTTGGGGATCTGGGAAGGCTTTTTTGGTTGGAACTTTTTTGTAGCACTTGATGAGATTAGATCTCCTTTATGAGAAGAACCAGAAGTGTTTCTAAATCTGCAGTGTTTGTATTTAATACACTCTTTCAGTTGTATATTTTAACTGTTGACTTCAGGATATTAACAGAGTTTAAATCTTATTTCTAGGCTGATAATCGGAAGAGACATAAAGAAGAAAATAATGATCATCTCGATGATTTTAAAGCTGCAGAACATGCTTGGCAGAAACACAAGCAGCTCAATGAGTCTATTATTGTTGCACTTTTTCAGGGTCAGTTTAAATCCACAGTACAGTGCCTCACCTGTCACAAAAAGTCTAGGACATTTGAGGCCTTCATGTATTTGTCTCTACCACTAGCATCTACGAGTAAATGTACATTACAGGTAAGTTTAGGACTGAGAGAAATAACAGAAAAATTGTTTATATGCACATACAGATGTCCTTTATTCAGCAATTTCTGTTGTTTACCCCTATAAACATTGTATAGGTTAAAACCCACACAGAAATTTTGTTTTAATTAGGCCTGTGTAGATTAAAAAAAATTAAAATAAAAAAATTTTTACTTTTAAAAGATACTTTCTATAAAATATTTCAGAGTTGATCTCAATAATATATTTCTTTAACTGTGCATTTATTGAAGAAGTTTTAAAAGTTGATTTGGAAGATTGTATGTTGACTTTAATTTAGGTCCACGTTTTGTAAGAATTTGCTCTCCATGGGGATATCAAATAAATATCCCATTTTCCACACAGCAGTTTCTTAGCTTGTTGACACCTTCAGTGTTAGCTTCCTCGAGAGTGTGATTTCCTTCAGCAGAAGCTCCCTGAGCCTCCAGGACACGCAGGACTTCTTCCCTCCACCACTGGCAGCACCACCACTCACCGCACTCTCTGTAATTGTGGGCTCCCATCAGCCTTCCTCACTAGGTCGTGCACTTGGGGCGGGAACTGTTTTGTGATAGTTGCTGTTGTGTTCCTTATGGCTGGCATAGTATCTTACTGAAGAGATGCTCAGTGATACTATGTTGAAAATATGTATTAATGAGTATCTACTACTTGTTTTTGCCTCCAGGACTGCCTTAGACTATTTTCCAAAGAAGAAAAACTCACAGACAACAACAGGTTTTACTGCAGTCATTGCAGAGCTCGACGGGATTCGCTAAAGAAAATAGAAATCTGGAAGTTGCCCCCTGTGCTTTTAGTGCATCTGAAACGGTAAAAAGGACGAGTTTTTCTATCTGTTCAGTACACTTTAGATGAAGGAATTCTAATCTTTAATTCTAAACATTTTGTTATAGTGCCTGCTTAGGATGTGTAACAGTGGAAGATTATGTGGTTATGGTGTCTCTCGGCTGTAAGGCAGAAGTGATGAGACTCCAGTTCACCTTAGCGTTTGCAGTAACAGCAAACTGACAGCATCAGCCACTCTTTGATGTAATTCCATCTTTAAAAATCAGTGAACTAAATTACTGCATTTCAAATGTAAAATTTTAAAATCATTACAAAAGAGGCATTGAAAATGTGTAAAAATAATGTATAACTTCAACACATATTAGCAGATATTTATCATTCAAACAAGAAACCAAACATAACAAAAGATTTAATACTGTGCTGAAAATGAAATACGTGACTTGTTTTTAAGTGTAATTTTTAAAGATAAATTGTTAAGGATGTCATTGTAGAGTGCATACATATTTTTGTCCAGGTTTTTCCAGCCGATGAAAAAGATCTGGCCCAACAGCAGTAGAAGAAGAATGGCTAGAGAGTTAGTTATAAACATGTGCCCAGTCTTTTGCTCTGATTTCCTTGTCTCTGTAGTATCCATCTGTGTAGTGATAACTTTGAGTCACTTTAGGAAAACCTTTTTAAAAGGAAGTTTCCTTTTTATTGAGAGCAATAATTTTTGTTTCAAAGAAAACATTTTTAAATTTTTTGTTTCATCTAATATTATTGGAGATTCTTAGGCAATGACTTATGTTAGTTTCAACATTGACATATTCAAATTCCTCTTGTGTAAATTTTCTAACAAAAGC
This sequence comes from Camelus bactrianus, assembly GCF_048773025.1. NCBI lineage: Eukaryota > Metazoa > Chordata > Mammalia > Artiodactyla > Camelidae > Camelus > Camelus bactrianus. The sequence goes on from NC_133544.1 coordinate 79,703,399, forward strand.
TTGTTACATCAGTTGTCTTTGAGGATTGTGGAGGTATAGATAAATATTCTATAAATGGTTACGCATTTGTTCTGTTAAAATTTTTAATCCTGCATATTACCCTTGGAGAATATCTAAAATACAAATAGTTCAGAATTCCATTTCAAAAAAAAAAAATTCTGAAATAGCCATATTACACCAACCAAAATACCAGTACTTTGGTATTTAAAGGTGCAGAGAGAATGCCAGGATAATGGAATGCCATTGTTTCAATCAATAGTCTGTGCTTGCAATTTCAGCTCTAGTTTCCCCCAAAAGTACAAGCTTAAATCTAGAACAGTTCTCTGTCTTCCCTCTGTACTTCTATGGTTTAGCATTGTAACTGGGGGTTTTCATAACTTTTTACCTTTGTAGACAACTCAGCCAACAGCTCTAGCTGGCCTAGGGATTAAGGGACCAAGGGGTGGCCTCACCTCTACCACTCCAGCAAGACGTAATGTCTCTGCACCTCAGTTTCTGCATTGTAAAACAGAAATGAAACCAAATATCTTTTAACAGGTCCCTCTAGCATTAAAATTCTGATTGTGTGTTTGAAATGGATTTTATGGTCCTGTCTGAAAATCTATAAATGGTTAATGAACGAATTAGGGTTCATTCTGATGTCTTTGGTCTATCAGTGTAATTGCTGTAATGTTTTGCTCTGCAGTTTTTCCTACGATGGCAGGTGGAAGCAGAAATTGCAGACATCTGTGGACTTCCCACTAGAAAGTCTTGACTTGTCACAGTATGTTATTGGTCCAAAGAACAATTTGAAGAAATACAACTTGTTTTCTGTTTCAGTAAGTATCTCACTGAACTGAATACTTTTTCTTTCGAAGCAAAATTTAAAAAAGCAAGTTTCAAGTGGTCCCTTACCTCATAGGAAAGTAAGAACAACTTGAAGGTTTGAAATTATTGACATATTTTAAGTAATACAATTTGAATTGATTTTCTATCTTGTTTGGCACAGAATCACTACGGTGGGCTGGATGGAGGCCACTACACTGCCTATTGTAAAAATGCAGCAAGACAGCGGTGGTTTAAATTTGATGATCACGAAGTTTCTGATATCTCCATTTCCTCTGTGAAATCTTCAGCAGCTTATATCCTCTTTTATACGTCACTGGGACCACGAGCAACTGATGTAGCCACATAAGGAGAAGTAGGTTATAAGCTAGTTATCTTTTAAAAGGCTGAGCAACCCAACTCTTGAAATGCTTATAAAGATACTGGATAGCTACAGCTGGCCATTTAAAGGAATTCTAGGACAGTGGGAGCTGTGTTACTATCACCATATACTTCAGGTCAGTGCTAGTATCAAAAACTGACCAGTAACATTATTTAACAAGTATTGCAGTAAGCATTCCTTACAGGTACCATTTATTTCAAAACAACTTTTTTCAGTTTGCTCCAAAGTTAAAATAATTAACTAGCCAAGCATTATCATTCAACTGGTCTAAAAACCATTGTATCCTTTATTTTCCTTTTCACTGTTAATGGCCTTTTCACATTTCCAAATCCCAGCTTGATCTATGAATACTCTAGAATGATGTAAAGCAGATAGGAATGTATATGTATATATTTATTGCACACTTGCACATCAAATCGATGTACATAGTATAATAATGTGGTCCTTTTGTGAAGCCTAGAACTCAGAGGATTGCTTTTTTTTCCTTTTGGTCTATTCTGAGTAACTGCAGTGCTTTCTTAGGGAAATGACAGAGCAAAGCTATTTTTCTGTTGGCTTTGGGCTGTATTTGTGCACTAAATCTTTATCCTAAAAAATAAATGGAAACTTTTCTTTAATTTTTTAAAATGAGAATTTTCATTTACACCTACATTAAAATCTTAATGAGAAAAATAATTTAAAACCCTGTAAGTGTTCTGTCTTTAATTTTATGTTTCAAACATAGGACAACAGAATTGTAGATTTTACACACACACACACAGTCCTTATCCCACTAACTTGACTTAAAATTTAGTTCTCTTACTCTGTTGCTTCACTTGATCCCACTCCTCAGCTTGACCCAGAACTGCATATAGCACTTACGATTCTCGTCGGGAGTTGGGAGTCAAAGGAAGATAAAACAACACCTAGACTCATTCTATCACGAGTAGTAGAATTCTTAGGATTAAGATACGAGTCAGGCAGCGACTGCAAACTGAACTGCATTATGAAACACATCTTTACGAAATGATGTATTAAAAGGGATAGAAGAGCTTAGAATTTATCACTTACCTCAGGAACTCAGTTGTTATAGGTAAAGTCAATATAAACACTCCATATAAAAATAAGATTCTAAAGGTGCTTCTGAGAGATGTTACCTTTAATTGACTCCCAGGAAAATGGTGGCAGGCTGGGTTTTGAATTGTGAAATTGACAACTTTTCGCATTCTACAATTGGTCTAAGAGACTAATTGGCTAAGTTATCCCATCAATTAAATGTTTTCAAATCAAATTCCTAAGCTCTCAGAGCCACCTGAACAAGTTATTTTGGTTTAGCTCCATTAAGTATCTTTGGAAAATAATTTATTGGATATATATATATATAATTATGAGATAGTTTATAATAAAAATACATCATTGAAAACCACTGACTTTTGAAGCCTGAGCATAATGTGAGTGCTCTGAAGGCCCCCCATCCATTAGCACTGCATCTTTTTCATGCTGCCTTTTTCAGTGGGCCAGGACCATCTTTGTCATAGACTTATAAAAGGTTGTATAATATACCAGAAAGACTTAAAAATACCAGCAGTGATGCAAGATGCAAGAGTTTTAATGACAAAGCAAAACTTAAATACCAGTTTCTGATTGCTAGTTTTGCAGTTTTCAGGAAGCACTATTTTCCTAGCTCTTGCATTTTCGTATTGGTATAGAAAAGGGCTGGCAGCTATAGAACAGGAGATATGCTGTAGCGGTTTGAACTGAAGTGTCTGGAATCTCACTGACTCGTGTGTCATCAAAGCTGTACCAGGCCTGGGTCACTGAATTCTTGCAGAAAGCAGTGTAGTGGCCGCCATCCAAATCACCAAAGTGGTTCTAGGGGAGAAAGGAATGTCAGACTTAGTGTTTACATGCCAATACTCTTTAACTATTGGAACCAAAAAGGTAGGGCCAAGAGATATTTTTCATAATTGTCCCTTATACTAAATTAAAAGGAAATGGTAATTTTAAGTTCAATCATACATATAGCCTGACTACTATATTTTTCATACCCCTGAACTGCTTATATATTGCATCCATTGATTAACATAATCTGTGAATGAAATAGGGCAGTATTTGGCAGTGTCTAATATCATTAATACTTACTGAGCACCTACTGTACGTAGACTTAAACATCAAAGGAAATTTTAAAAGAAGAAAATAGTCATCTTTCCTCAAGGAGCTTACAGTTTAATTTTGAAGATAGGCTGAGACAGAGATGAAAAAAGACACTTAACGCTGGAACATGACATTAGAACAGCCGCATGTTGCTACCACACAGTTTGAGGCGGCCATGCAGCAACCGCCCTCTCAGTTGTCAAGGGCCCAACGCAGGACCTGCCCGCTCTCTTCTTCCCATGTCTTTCCTAACCCAGTAAAGGAACGTTTGAAACAAAAGCATGAGAACCTCACTTCTCCGAAGATGGGATGGTATAGAGCAGGAGTCAACAAACCATTTGCCCCCGGGCCAAATCCAGCCCGCTGCCTGTTTCTGTATGGCCTGTGAATTAAGAGTGCATTTTATATTTTTATATGGTTGAAAGAAATCAAAAGAATAATATTTTGTGACATGTGAAAATTATATGAAATTCAGATTTTTCAATGTCCTTAATTAAATAAAGTTTTATGGGAACACAGCCATGCTCACTCGTTTATGTTTTCCAGTGGCTGCTTTCACACTACAACAGTCAAGTTGAGTAGCTGCAACAGAGACTAGAACTGTATGGCCTGCAAAGCCTGAAATGTCTACTCTCTAGCTTTTTTATGGAATCCATTTGCTGATCCAGTGGTGTCGAGGGAAGAAAATGGATTCTGTGAATTCAGCTCTAATGCTACACAGTGACCTTCAGGAAATTATTTAACCTTTCTGTCCTTTAATTCCCACCCCTCCCTACCCCATTTTTTTTTAAAACAGCGTGGTAAGACCTGTCTTGTCTCATACAGCTATTACTTCTCTTACAGAACTAGCACATAGGAGGTACTTTCTAAATGTCTCCTAGGCCCTCATCTTCCCAGCTCTCCCCGCTACATGTTAGAGAAATAACCCAGAGCTGACAAGGATCCAGGCTCTGTTCCTGGCCTTTGCCGTGTGACTTTAAGCTAATAAGCTTCAGCTTCCTTATTTATAAAATGGTGCTCATAACAGTGTGATATAATTTGAGAAAAAAAAAACATCTGGTGGATCCAGATGATGATGTAATGATCTAACGTGATTAGACAGACCACAGTGGGAGTATGTTCAGTTTTGATGACTTAAGATTTTTTTTTTTTTAATTGACATAGTAGAAGATGGTGATGCATCTTCCCCAGTAATTATGGCAGACAGTTAGCTAGCCTGAAAGTCGTAGTTACAAAACTGTAAGGAACGCTGGATAAACCATGGTAAACATCCTTTGAAATATATGACTAACTTTAAAGATTGTATACTGAGAGTAATCCCCAGAGGCCGAGAACAGAAGGGATGTAGGATTAGCATGATGCGTGCTTGAAGCTGTGACTACCTGGGAATAAACAGTTCCTGGTCCCTGGTAGGGTGCTTTTAAGTTTTAGGTCCCTGCGGGGTAAGGAGTTGGACTGAGATCCACACACATAGCCATGACTCCTAAAGAGATTCACCCTCAATAAAAGAACAAAGGCGGGTAGGGGGGAATCCATCCTCCACTGCTTAGCGTAGCTTAGCTCTGCATACAGAGAATAAGGCATTCCTGGGAATTTATTACCATAGACCTGGCTTCTCTTTGGGATTCAAATTTGTACTACCTGTGTGTCTCAGAACACTGTGGCTTTACTGTGAGTATTTTGGGGGTTGCTTGGCAAAAGGAAAGAGAACTACTTTCTTCACTAATGCACCTTAATTCAGGCTGTACTGGATACCCACCTATGAAAAATTCCAGTGATGTTGAACTCACAATTCAATATTATAGAATAAACACACAAGGAAACAATTTACCATGAGTAAGAGTCAGAAGATGATAAACAAGATGAAACCCCAAGGACTTTACATAAGAGAATTATGAAATAGAAAAAATATATTTAAAATTATATATATTCTGTATATATATATATACAGAAAATATATTTAAAATTATTATAGACATTTAAAAAAATTAGTGGGGGGTAACTAGGTTTATTTATTTATTTATTTATTTATTTACTTACTTACTGGAGTACTGGGAATTGAACCCAGGACCTTGTGCATGCTAAGCACGTGCTCTACCACTGAGCTGTACCTTCCCCCCTAAAATTATTATAGACATTTAAGAAAAGGAAGCTAACTTTGAAAACCTAAAAAAGAACTTTCAGAAGTAAAAAAATATAATACTTAAAATTAAAAATTTAGTGTAAAGATTAAATGGTACATAGAATTGAAGAGAGAATGAATAAACTATAAAAATGAAGCGGAATTGCCCTGAATGCAGTAGTGATAGGAAACAGAATGTTCAGGGTATCCCTTATAGAAGCTCTAGAAGAGAACAGAGTACAGGAGCAAGACAGCACTGAAAGTGATAATGACTAGAAATGATGAATAAAAGACATAAATCTTTAAATTTAGTAAACACTGTGAACCAAGGATAAATAAAAATAATACTGCAAGACAACAAACACAAAGAGAAAAATCTTAAAAGCAACCAGAAAAAAAGATCACCCACAAAACAATAATCTGCTAGATGAATTCTGTGGCAGCCATATAAACCAAAAATAATATAGTTTCAAAATGGTAAAAAAAAAAAATTTATAATTTGGTTTCTAGTTAGATTATTCAACAATCAAAGTGAACTAAAGGCTTTTTCAAAGACTTGGGAGAACTTCAGGATAACAGATCCTCATTGAAAAGTCTACTGAAATACATCCCACACAAACAAATGAAATTGAGTATAAATGAAGTGATATATACAAGAGGGACTGGTTAGCAAAAAAACTGGTAAAGATCCTGGTAAACCTAAACCAACATAAACTGTATAAGACCGTGATAAATAACGTCTACTTTGTAGGTATATTTTTAAAAAGTTAAAACCAAAATGCTAGTAATGCAGTCATTGGAATTACAGTGTTAATAAGATCCTTCTGTTTGAGAGGAGCATACAGGAATCTTAATTAACTTTAGGCTTCTAATCAAGTATGGAAGTTGAAGTTTTATGTTTAATTGCAGAAGAATCTAAATTAAATGTACAATCTCCAAAGTTGTAGAGGAAACTAACAGTTTAGTAGTAGCAGAGAAAAAATGGGAAATGACGAGAGAATTCAGGTTACCATAAAGCACACAAGATGGCAACAGAAACAAATCCAAATTTATTTATTATTAATTGAAATATATGGAAACACTTACCTTACTAGACAGAGACTGACACTGGATTTTTTAAATCTAGTTATATATTCTACACTATTTAACATTCAGAACTCAGAAAGCTTGAATTTAAAGGGATAGAATAAAGATACAGTAGGTAGATACTACCAAAAGAAAGCTGGAGGAGATAGATAAATGTCAATTAAAATGGACTTAAAAAGCATTATAAATGATAGAGTCATGAAATGAAAAAATGTTTAAGACACCAAAAGATAATTCTAAACTACTATGCATCAATAAAATAGATTTTTTTAAAAAATTATGAACCCTAGGGAAATTCTGAGAAGTCTACTATCATAATGATATATATTTATTATATAACATTATATTACACATATTTATTATATACCATATATATATGAAAAAAAAAAGACCAAACTGTATTTATCCCAGCAATGCAAGGGTAGTAAAATTAGAAAATCTATGAATGCAATTGACCATATTAATAGATTAAAAAGGATTAAGAGGAGCCTTAGCATCTCAATTATCATGGAAAGAAAGATTTAATAAAATTCAACACCTTTGCACAAAAACTGTTAGCAAAACCAAAATAGAAAGAAATATCCATAACCTGATAAGTGTAGCTACAAAAAACACAGCAAGCATCATTTTTTTTATTTCCTCTAAAATCAAGAAAAAAAAAGGAAACTCACTCAAGATGGCGATGTAGGAGGATCCTGGTCTCATCTCCTTCCAGGAACACACCAAAAAACCAATGGGCTCATATCCAGGAGACATACAAGGCTATAATCATCTGAGAAATGGCCTTAAGGGGCTTGCACTCTCAGACTCACTCACTCCAGGGCTCAGCGCAGAGGCAGCCAATTAGGGGTGCCCAGACTTTATGTGAATGAGACTCATTTGCTAATCTTAAAAGTGTTAGTCTGAGAGGCAAGCATCTTCATTTTAGCACATATCTAGGGGCTGGTGGGCACCATCTCTATACACTACCCCCCACCTCACTCCAGCCAGTAGACACTATGTTCGCACTCTGCCTCTGCCAGTGCTCAGGAGCACCAGCATCTCCCAGAGTGGGGTTTTACACGGGTCTAGTGCCCTGGTTTTGTGGATGATGCTAAGGGGATACCCCTTGATCGCCTAGCTCTGCTGGCCATGGGCACGTGTTCTTGGGACCCAAGGGGCTGTAATGATTGAAGAGAGTTGTTGGCAGACTACCACCTCCAGGTTACTGCACAGAGAGTAGACTGAAACACACCCACAGTCTTTCTGTGACAGAAGCCTATATGCTTGTCCTGGAGCTTTAGCCTAAGGGGCAGTTGTTAGGCTTGGCACACACCTAGAAGTCAGCGAAGGTGTTCTCAGGCCAGTGGGCACCACCTTTGCACACACTCTGCCTCGTTACAGCTCACCAATACCTATCTCCCAGAAAGGAGCTTATACACCTGTCTGGAACCCTGATTTTCCTGATGAATGGACAAAGAAGATGTGCATGCATGACTTAGGATAAATGATCCCCCAGCATGATAAAAGGAACAATTCACTACAAAGATAAAAAATTGCACATACAACTTCAAATTATGACAATTACTGGAAAAATCTGGCAAAATCACAATCTTTTAACATGTATCTTTCAGTTATTAATTCTGTTAAAAAAACTTAGTATATAATCTTTGAACAACAAAATTAACATTATATTTAATGGACATAGGGAACCCTGAACCTAATTTAAGCATTCTTTTCAAGCACATATAAAAGTAGGACACAAAGCCAAGTATCAACACATATCAAGAATGGATAACATTTGGACCATATTTTCTGATAAGAATGCAATTAAGTTAGAAATTAGTAATAAAAAAACAAATATATAAAATCATATCTGGAATTTTTAAAATGCACCTCTAAGTAACAAGTTGATGAAAACTCAAACAAAGTAAAAGGGAAATAAAGACCAGAAATTAATGAAATAGAACTCAGAAATAATAGAATCAATAAAACTACCAAGCTGATTCTTTCAGATGACAAAATAGATAGCCTTTGGTTATCAAGACTGATCAAGAAAAATGAGATTAGACACAGATAATATTAAGAATTAAGAGAGAACTGGGAATTCAATAGAGATATTAAAATACCAATAGAATAATGTGAGCAGTTTTATGTCAGAAAGTTTGAAAATGTAAAAAATGGGCAACTTTAAACATAGTTTTTTAAACCATGTGAAGGTAAAACAAAGCTTTTATAAGATAGGTAAATGTCTTCATGGTCTTGGGTAATTTGTATTTTCACACAATGGAATACTATACAGCAATGAGGATGGACAAACTACAAAACATGCAACAATATGAATGAATGTTGCATAATTTTGAATGAAAGCCACCAGACACAAAAGAGTACACAACGTATGATTCCACTGCTATAAAGCACAACAGCTGGCAAAATGCAACCTGTCAGCAGCCATTGGTCTCCCGGACTAGAAGCGGGCACAAGGGTAGCAAGGTGCTGGTAATATTATGTTTGAACTGTGTTCTGGTTACACGGGCAGGTTCCCTTTTTGAAAATTTACTGAGTTTTACATTCATGGTTTGCATTTTTCTATATGTATGTTTTACTTCAATAAAAACTTTATTTTTTAAAAAATGAAGAAATAGAAACTCCTGCCTAAATAGACTCATCCTGGCTAAAACAAATTAAGCCAATATTTAAAAATCCATCCACCAAGAACAGAAATTCTAGGACCAGAAAGTTTTAAAAAATTCTACCAGACTTTCAAGAAACAACTTATTTTTATCCTATATGGACTGTACCAGAGAACAGAAAAGAATGGCCAATTCATTTTATGGAGGCTAGAAATAGGCTGATCCCCAAAACAAAAACAGAAAAGGACAGCATGAGAAAGCAAGTTGCAGGTTAGTCTCTCAATTGTGAAAACAGATGTAAAAAATGTAAATACATTTTTAGAAAAAAAAATTAAGTAGGAAATCAATGCTGTTTGCTATATTAATAAATTAAAGGAGGGATTTAGGTCAATTGTCTTCAAAATGTGATCTGGGAGAACACACACACACACACACACACACACACACACACACACACGTATATGTAAACAAAGTTCCACTTGTTACCACATGACAATGCATAATACAAAACTTTATGAGAGCAAAATATTGGAAACAACCTAACTGCCCAGCAACAGGAGAAATTATAAATTTAAAGATACAATGAATTACTGAAGGCAGGTAAAATGAATGCACTAAAGCTAATGTATCAACAGGGACTAATATAAAAATAACACTGAGAAAAAAGTTACAGAAAGATGTGTACAGCTAATGATACCAAATATATAAAATATGTAAAACATACTGTAGCACAAGTATAGATACATACATGTGTGATAAAAATATGAAAGAATGCATAGGAATAATACTTTGCAAATTCAGGATTGTGGTTACAATAGAGAATGGAGGGGAGTGGGGCCGTTAAAGATACACAGGGCTTGATTTTACCTACAATATTTTATTCTTAACACCAGTGTGCATACTTAGTATATTGTTTTCTGTGCCTGAAATTTTTCATAATTTTAAAACAGTCTTTCTAAAAGCCAATCATGTGAAGAGGGTCAAAGGATGTATTATTGGTGCATTGTTGCTGTTTTCAAATATGTGAAGGACCATCATGTGTAAGAAAGAGTAATGTGTTCTGTTTAGCTAACATATGTACAAAATTTGTTAACTATAAAGCCACATACATATTACTATTGCTACTTCAGAGGACAGAATTAGGACAAATGGAAGAAATTGTGAGGAGGAAGGTAGACGGAGGCCCAACACAGAGAGACATGTTAGCAGTCAGAGGCAGCGTAACTCAGTAGTGAGAGCAGGACTGTTTGGGGCCAGCCCGCCTGGCTTCAGATCCTGGCGCTGCCCTCTGAAGGCAGTGTGATTGGAGCAGATGCTTGAACCTCTGTTCCTGTTTCACGTTCTGTAAAATGGGAATAATTATAGTGCCTACACTTCACAGGGCTACATAAGGATTAAAAGATTATTTGTGAAGTGCCTAGAACACAGCAAGCACTACATGCTTGTAAAACAAACCAGACATCTGTCAGATGAAGAGCCTTCCTTGTAAAGCAGAAAGCTCTTCAAGGGCTCACTCAGAGGCTGGATAAATCTCTCTGAGGATGCTCAGCATGCTTGAGGTGGGGCCTAAGGTTCCTGACTTCTAACAGGCGTCTCCTGGGGATGAACCTGGAGCAGCGGAGCTCTGGGTGGCCTTTCCCCATGACCATACATCATAGTTTCTAAGATGCTTAGTCTTTACTTCTGATCAATCATCAATTTGAAGTAATTTCTAGATAAAACTCATCCTTCAAAACCAAGTTTTAGCTGTCAATTAACTAATAATTTAAACACTAAAAGGATTAAGAATTTATAGGAAGCTTGGGTGAATCTCTTTATACAAATGTGTATCTTTTCATATGGTAGATACAATTACCATCAAACTTTAGAAAAAAATAAATTCTGCTTTTGGATTTTCTTAAAGCAGAAGAACACTTCTAATGAAAAACAGAAGCAGTAAAATAGGGGGCAGGGGAGAGGGCAGTTCCTATATCATTTTGTAATTTAGAGTCTGTTATGAGCGAGAAGAGGATGTCACTTTAGATTTCCAAATAGGTGAGTGAGAGAAGGAAAATCATATTTAAGGGCAGGATAAATCAGAAAGAAGGAGAATGTCAAAGCTTGAAGTGAAAAGGAAACAAATAAAGAAGGATCTTTTTTTTTTTAAAGATTTTTTTAAGTATGGTTCTGAGAGATGTTAAAGAGAAAGACCAGTTGGGTCAACATCTGATATGAATTCAATGATGAGCTGAATAAGCAAATTAGATTTCAGTACACGGGACGACTCTGGGGACTCCTCCTGGGCTCTGGTCGGGTCCCCGCGCATCTGACTCAGACACAACTGGGCCTCCAGATTCCACTGCATCTGAGTGTTCTGAAGCAGACCTTCAACACCGTCATCCAGGCCAGAAACCCAGAGAATGGCCTGGCGCTTGGGGTGGTGGATGTTGTGGGAAGCTCTGGATGATTTGTTCTGAATTAGACTCCTTATATTTTCTTTCCTTCAGGGAATCCTCCATGATGACAGCTGATTTAGAGCCAAAGGGAATCCCCAGAGTTTCCTTAGGACTGAGGTACACAGGCAGTGAGTCTGTGACTACTGTGTACCTAGCGTTTGCTGGCTTTGGCCATGGAGGGGCTTATGATTATTCAGCATGAAGCTGTTGGTGCCAAGTTCTGCTGCCCCCAGAGCACAGCTCCCAAGTGTCCCTAGGTCTGAAATAGCCACGGAGTGAGGGACAGGGAGGAGAGGCAGTGAAGAGGACGTTGTATTCTTTCACTGCTCTACTGTTCAAGGTCAAAGCAGGGAGTTTCCAGGCTCTATATTTTGTTTTATAAAGGGGAGTATAGGAGAAGTCAGGAAAATAGAAGCAGTGGTCGTTCAAGCAGATAATTCTACAGTTTTCTTTAAACTTGAGTTATTTTAAATAGTTTCAGTTATTTTACTCACCACCACTGCACAGAGGTTATATTTAGGGTGTTTCCGAAAAATTGGACAAATGTAAGGAGTAAGGTCCAAGTTAGTGAGTGGGTAATGAATATCTGTCCTCAGTTTCCTTTTCATTGTACCCAGAGCGTCAAACCTGGATAGATGAAACAAACGTGTGAAATGTAAAGTAAGCACGCGAACCACTCATGAATGAAGTCCACATGCCTTTGTAAATTCCAAGTATAGTTAAAAGTAATTTCTTGGAAAGATTACTTGGTGCAGACCTATACATAAATTATTTTTTTCTTATCTACATATATTTAGAATCTGAACATCCACAAGCCTTGCCAAAACTGAGGATGGAGTGGACCAAAAGCTTGAGTCAGGGAGTGAGGCAGGGTAAAGTCCACCCAGTGGGAGAAAAAGAAAGGGCTAAAGCCAGGCTGGGTGTCGGGGAGTGGAAGTCACATCACTAACTTCCTGAGGCCTTCACTCCAGCTGATGCTGTTCACGCTGGCCCCCTGACTCAGCTTTTCCTTATCTTGATTTCAGCACACCTTGACTTGGCAGTGTCCCATTTTCCAGCTCTGAGGCTTTAATATATCTTTAATAAGGTACAATTTTGTGAAAATCTTGTCACAGTCTCTATTTGTTATAGATCAGTTGTTCCCAAATCTGAATGTACATGGGAATCACCCCAGAGCTTTTTAAAAAAATGAATTATGTTCATTTTGGGAAAATGGCTGATTTAGGTCTGAGGCAAGAAAGTCACTGGGTGAGCCAGAAAGCAAGAAACCTTGTTTGCAAAAACTGATGGAATATCATATAATCCAGCAATCCCCTGCTGAGGTATCATCTCAAAAGAAATGAGGCCTTATATCCACACAGAAACCTACATGCAGGTTTATAGCAGCTGTATTCATATCTGACCCAAACTGGAAACAACCCAAATGTTCATCAACTGGTGAGCAAACAATTGTGGTACATTCACAAAAGGGAATACTACACAGCAATAAAAAAGGAACCACTGCTACATGCCACAACATGGATTAATCTCATTATGCTAAGTGAGAGAAGCAAACATAAAAGGCCACATATGGTATAGCATAGGACATCCTAGAAAAGGCAAAATTATAAAGATGGAAATCAGATCAGAAGTTTCTAGATGCTGAGGGTAGGAGAAGGGATAAAGGAGCATGAGAAAACATTTTGGGGTGATGGAGATAATCTCTCTGCTGACAGTGATGGTTTTATCACATTTTTCAAAATTCATAGAATTGTATACCTAACAAGGACACATTTTATATATGTAACTATACTTTATTAACCCTAAATTAACGAATGGGGTCACAAGTGCTGGCTTTAAGGGATCCCATGGCCAACTTTGAACAATTTGAACATCAAGAAGAATGATAGTAGTCACAAATATTAAATCCATTACGTTTAAAAATATCTTGAGTCCAGAGCAATACTTGTTACAAATACTTGAAAACCACACTGTTAAATGGTGAGATCTTACAGTCACTACCTTAACTAAGGGATCAAATTTAGCATCACCAATAGTGGGACAAAATTTTATGATTTGCCTCCTGATGTAATGTGATGACCTAAGGCAGATTCTTTCAAAAAAAAAAAAAAAAGAAAAAAAGTTTAGCCTGAACCTAACCATGAGGGAACAATTAGACAAATCAAGGATGGGGGACATAATCTAACAATGGACTCCCTCAAAGGTGCAGTATGAGGGGAAAAAAAATGTTTAAATATTAAAAAAAGGGGGAAGGATTGTTCTAGATTAAGAGGGACTACAGAGACAGCCAAATGCAATGTATAACCCTTGACTGGATGGACTGGATGCTAGATTGGAAAAAAGTGATGGAAGACATTTTTGGGATAGGAATTTAGATATGGACTGTATCCTGGGTTAAATTTCTTGGGCATATAATGGTGTTGTGATTGTGAAGGAAAGAATGTCCTTATTCTCAGGTGATACATGCTGAAGTATTTAAGCATGAAACACCATGGTGTTTGCATTTCACTTTAGATGGTTCAGCTAATCAGATGGAATGGATGGAGGCAGAGAGAGAGAGACAGAAAGAACTAAAGGACATGTGGCAGAGTGGCACCAGCTAATGAAGATTCTAGGGTCTGTGGGTATTCATCTTCTCAAATTTTCTGTAGATTTGAAACTTTTAAAAATAAAAACTGAGGGGGTGGAATTTAAAAATTAAAACAGTGATGCTTAGATTCCACCTCAGACCTGTGGGATCAGAATCCGCGAGGGTGGAGCCAGGGAATTTATTTTTTAAAAGCACTCAAAGTGAGTGCCAAATGTCGATCAGCAGTTGAATAAACAAAATATGATGTACATACCTGTGATGGAGTGTTATTCAGCCATAAAAAGGAATGAACTGCCGGTACATGTCACAAGGATGAAACTTGGAAACATTATGCTAAGTGAAACAGGCCAGCAAAAGGGACAAACACTGCGATTACACTTACACGCAGTGCCAGAATAGGCAAATTTATAGGCAGAGGAAGTAGACTGGAGGTGACCTGAGGCCAGGGGAAAGAGGAAAGGGGAATTGCTGCTTCACGGTTCCAGAGTTTCTCTTGGGGGTGATGAAAAAGTTTTGGAAATGGTGCTGATCACTGCATAACACTGTAAATGTAATTAATGTCACTGAAGTTGTACACTTAAAATGATTAAAATGGCAAATTTTGTTATATACATTTTTACCACAGATTTTT